>NC_056743.1:1519593134-1519695634 GCF_019279795.1 Protopterus annectens | reverse complement strand
TTTGAGCTTCTAAATCATAATTAGAAGGGGCTATTTCTTTGCCAAAGGGGATAATGAGGCATTTTTTCAGTTTAGTTTTAGTTTGTGAATTTGGCACCAATCATTTGTCTGTGTCAGTCCCTTCTGTAATATTTTTACATCGAGGGGCACAAATGATTGCACCAAGTTTGCAGCCATCTGGTTGAAACCACAGGTGATATACTTTCTCCTGGACCTCAGAGAAATTTGATTCCAAACAGCAGCAAGCCCAGCACAGATCCTTGTGGTACCCCACTGGTAACTGGTCTACTGGTGGAGGTGGACTGCCCAATTTTGGCAAGTGTGCATTCTGTTAGTGACCCAGATGGCTATCCATCTAGTGATGTATGGGCTAATCCCCAGGTGGGAGAGTTTCTCAATGATCCATAAGTGGGGAATTGTGTCAAAAGCCTTGGCTAAATCAAGACAGTGTGTACGCTTTGCCCTCATCCAGGGCTTTGGTGACATTCTCAAAGTAGTCCACCAGATTTAATAAGTAAGATCTAGCCTTGACGAAACCAAACTGGGTACCTTTTTGGTTGTGCTTGTATAGGCCCCAGTGCCGATAGCCTAGTACCTACCTATGAACCTATAATGCTAGGAGCCTAAACAGTAAACTGCACTCCCTGGAAGTGTCAAGAGTTTGAAGGTCACCTGTGCCCTTGTTGATAAGATCCATGATGCCTCTTTCCATAGCCTTGCAGATAAGGCTGGTTAGGCTTACAGGTCGATAGTTTTCTGGGTCGGTTGATGGACCCTCTTTTTACAATGGGATCACTGTTGCTGCTCTTCACGCTACCAGAACAAAGCTAGTGCTCAGGCTATGGTTAAAGACAGTGCCAAGTGGCTCTGCTAGGTCTTGTTTTAGATTGTTTAGTAAGAAACCTGGGATGTTATCTGGTCACACAGAGGTGGTGTTTTTGGCCTTGGAGAGAGCTTGTACGACCTGTTCTTTGGAGATACTCAGTACAGGACTGGTGCCAAGAATGCTCTGGGGTATGGCTGGTGGGGACAGGGAGGTCAAGTTATTGCCAAATCTGTTAGTTTGCAGGTTGGGAATTTCCTCAGGTTTAGTGTAAGTGGTACTATCCACTATAGGTTCAGCACACAGCTGGGCATTCCCTTTTAGGTTTCAGACATAGCTAAAGAATGCCTTATGGCTGTCTTTAGCTAAGGATGCTAATGTAGTCTCATAACTAGCTTTAGAGAACTTTACAAGATATCAGATTTGCTTGTTCAAGCTATAGACGGCATTCTTCCTTTATTGAGTAAGCTCCCCCTTGTTCTTAGATATCAGTTTCTTTTTGTGTTATATCATTTATTTATACTTACAGTCCACCAGGGTGGCGTGTTTTCTCAGTAGGACCTGTTTTTTGTCCTGTCGGGTACAACTGAGTCAATACATTTGTTTAAGTGGCTATATATTGCATTTGTGTACTCTTCTGCATAGGAATCATTGTTGGCTTTATTTGCAGGGGCGTTGAAACTTTTTATACCATCGCTTAGTAGGCTATAGTTTGCTTTGGAGAAAATGTTCAGTTTTTTTGCTCCTGTGGGGGGTGTCAGGTCTGATCTTTACTTCAAATAAGACTGATTTATGGTCTGACCTTACCAGGGAGGACAACACAAAGGGAGTAGTGCAGTGACCCCTCCCTATGTTGGTGAGCACTAGGTCTAGGACATTTGTGCCCCTTATTGGGGTGCAGATCAACTGTTTTAGGGCACTTGAATTAACAAAATCCAGGAAATTCAGAACGATGATGTGGTAGGGTATTTTGCCTATACTTATTTAGTTCCGGAGTAGCTCAAGAGAGTTGTACTGTTTTACCGGCTTTGAGGTGTACTTGGATTTAATTAAGACAGATACATCTCCACTTTTGGTTCTTTCATGCTCATTTTGAGGTCTGAATATGTGAAAGGGATTGTAGCCTTGCGTGGCCAGAGTTCTCTCTACAGCCTTGAACCACGTTTCAGTGACTGCACAGACCACAGACATCAGCATCTTCCAAGGGGAGGAATGCTTCCAGGGAGTGCAGTTTACTGTTTAGGCTCCTGGCATTATAGGTTCATAGGTAGGTACTAGGCTATCGGCACTGCGGCCTATGCAAGCACAACCAAAAAGGTACCCTGGCTTTTGCCACCCAAGAAAATTATTCTCCTGTGCCACTGTCGAGCAGAGCCACAGAAGTGATCCCCGGGGTGAATTTCCTATTTCCCAACCAATCATCAAGATTTTTCTTGAAGAGTGCTAATGAGGAGCTTTGTTTGATATAGATAGGTAGTTTATTCCAGAGTATGGGAAGTCTCTGGGACAGGAATCTATCCCTCTGGCATGTTCTGCTTATTGTGGTGACAAGGTTTAGGTCCCTAGAGCGTGTAGCTCGGAGGGATTGGGATTTCTTTAAGTGGAGCATGTCCAACAGCTCTGGGTTTGACATAGCTTTGTATGTTAGGCAGAGATCACCTCTGAGTAGGCGATATGCGACGGAGTAAAGCTGGAGTTTTTTTTAGATGGTCTGCGTAGGGCATCTGTTTGAGGCTGGTAATCCTCTTTGTGAGGTACTTCTGTGGCCTTTCCAGTTGTTGTAGATGTTTTGTGAGGTACATACCAAAAGGGGCGTTGTACTCTATAATGAGTCTGATGAGTGATGAGGAGAGGGGAACAATGACCTCTTTTTTTTCTGGATGAGAAACCTTTTGTGATGAGGTGTGCCATGTAGAAGGATTGCCTGACTACTGTGGCAGTGTGATTATCAAAGGAGAGACTACTGTACACCTATGTCCCACGATCTCTTATCACACTTTTGGTGTTAGGTACACTACCGCCTATGTTGTAGTTCATGGGTACAGAGTTTTTACCAAAGGGGATGACAATGCACTTTTTGGCATTGAGCTTGAGGCCATGGCTTTGACACCAGGCACCTGTCTCAGTGAGGCCCTTTTGTAGGATGTCCACATAGTTAGGAGTTTCGATTATGGCTCCTAGTTTGCACTCTTCTGCGAACTTTGTTAGCCAAAGACCTTCTGTGTTAGCCTGTACTTCAGAGAGGTAGATACCAAACAGGAGAGGACCCAGGACTGAACCCTGTGGTACTCCACTTGTCACTGGTCTGAAGTCGGATTTGGAGTCTGCTACCTTCATAGTTTGGGTTCTGTCAGTGAGCCAGCTGGCAACCCATCTTGTGACATAGGGATTTATACCTAGTTTAGTGAGTTTATCTATAATTTCAGAGTGGGGGATGGTGTCGAAAGCCTTGGCAAGATCTAGATAGGCTGTGTGAACCACCTTACCCTCGTCTACGGCTTTGGTGGCTGCTTTAAAGAAGTCTATCAGGTTTAAGAGACATGATCTGCCTTTTACAAACCCGAACTGGGTGGGGTCCAGCGTTTGAAGATTACCAATGTCTTTGTTTATAAGTTCCATGATGATACGTTTCATGGCCTTGCAGACCAGGCTCGTCAGACTAATGGGGCTGTAGTTCCCGGGGTCCGTGGTGGCTCACCCCTTGTGGAGTGGGATAACCGTCACTGTGCGCCATTCAGCAGGCACAAAGCCTGAGATGAGGCTATGATTGAACATGGTACTTAGGTGGGGTGCCAGTTCGTTCTGTAGTTCGTGTAGAACGCAGCCTGGGATGTTGTCTGGTCCCATGGATGCTGTGTTCTTGGCTTTAGAGAGTGTGTTTTTTTACCTGTGCAGCCGTGATTACAGGAACTTTGCATTCTTTCGGTATAGAGATGGGCTCTTTAGGGGGTGAGAGGGGGGTAAAGTTAGCACTGAACCTATCTGCCAGGATGTTGGCAATATCAGTTGGGTCTGTATATTTAGTGCCATTGTGCTGTAACTCAGAGCAGATCTGAGTGTTGCCATTGAGATTCTTGACATAGCTATAGAATGCTCTGTGGTTGTCTTTAGAATCAGTGGTGATTTTGTTTTTGTAACTAGCTTTGGAGGATTTTATCAGGGATCACAGCTTCTTACTGAGGCTTACCAGGGAGCTCCTCCACTCATGGGATTTTACTCTATTTTGCAACAGTTTCTTCCTTTTGTTGTACAGTTTGTTTATGGCAGGGGACCACCAGATTGGCATCCTTTTTTGGAGGATAGCGTCTTGGTTCTGTTTGGGATAGCACGATCCACGCATTCGTGTAAGTGCTTATAAAGTGCAATTGTGTAGGATTCAGTAGTTGTAACTGTATTGTCCATCTGCATGGGTGTTATGAAGTTCACCACTTCTGTCTTAAGAAGCATGAAGCTGGCTTTGGAGAAATTTTTTACTATGGTTTCCTTAATGGGGGGTGGGGGCAGGATGTGGATATCTAGGGTAATTAGCTTATGGTCGGATTGGACCAATGAGGCGTTGACTTCGGGTGTGGAACACCAGTCACTCATGTTGGTATGACTAGATCTAGGATATTGTTGTCCCTGGTGGGGGTGTGGATAAGTTGATCCAGGGCATTGGAGTTTATGAATTCCAGAAAGCGTTGAGCAAAGGAGTTGGTACATGAGTAGTTTTCCCAGTTAATGGTGGGGTAGTTGAAATCGCCCATTATTAGGGTGTTTGGTTGAACCCTAATATTTTCCAGTACATCAAAAAAAGAGGAGTGGGAATCCTGGGGCATGGTGGGGGATCTGTAGCAAGCTACTATTTGGATTGCAGTTTTGCCCAGAGTTAGTTGCACTTGGATAACCTCGGCTGCATTATGCTGAGCAACTAGCCTGGAGGTGTGGATATCCTTAATGAATATGGACACACCTCCGCCTTTGGTGTTCTGGTCCAGATTACATGGCCGAAATGTGTGGTATGAGTTATAGCCTGGTAGAGCAGGGGTGCTCTCTGGAGCCTTGAACCAGGTCTCAGTCACTGCACAGATATTGATGTTCTCCATTTTAAGGAGTGCCTCGAGTGAGTGCATTTTGAGATTTAGACTTCTAGCATTGAGTAGCATCACCCACAGCTTTTGCTTGCCTGTTCCTGTTACAGTGGTGAATTTGTCATTTGAACCTTGCCTAAAAAAGGTGCTATAGGGGCGGCAAGAACCTTAGCCAGTATCCGGAATCCTAGGGGTGTCAGGTGCAGGCCATCTCTGGCAAAGCATCGTGGTCTGTTGACCATGTCATCCCAGGCAGACAGATTCTGGATCCCTTTAGAATGACACCAGAAGCTTAGCCAATTGTTGAAGTCAATCATTTTGTCCTATGTACTGCGGCATCATTCTGGGTGATGGCAGAATGCTACTCAGGTCTAGGATCATACCTGCCTGGGCTAAAAGATCAGAGAGCTCTTTTCATGTAGTCCAGGGAGGTACGTCTCAGGTCGTTCACACCAACATGGACAATGACAGAGTCATATTTGTACTTGCTGTGGAGTGACCTGAGTGCGTGGGTTATGTGGTGGATCCTGGCACCTGACAGGCAGCTGACAGTAACCTTCTCCTTGTTTAGCCTGGTGAGTGGGACATCAGTGTGCCTGATTACAGAGTCACCTATGACTAGTGTGTTGGGTACGTTGTTTTATTTTATTGGCTGTGGTTGAGGGGCACACTGAGTCTGCAGGCTACGTGTCATTTGGCTTGTGCTGGGGGGTGGAGGTTGCTTGCATTTCTGCTTTGGAGGTCTCTGTTGCTTGAGCAGATTATTACTGAGAGCCTCCGCGAATGTTTTTGTGTTTCTATGTGTGGATTTTGGTGGTGTAGATTTAGTGAGACTATGTGATGAGTGTGGTGTGGTGCAAGTGTTTACCTTCTCCTCTTGACTGTCAAGTTCAGTCTTGGTTGGAGAGAGCTTTACCTCCAGTTTGGCTAGATAAGTGCATCTCTCACTGGTTGTAGTGTTGGATGGTAGGAGGAGACGGTTGTCTGTGTACATGAGGCAATTTCTACATTGCCCCAAGATGCCCAGATTCATCAGATAGACAGGAGAGAACACTGGGAGCTGACCCTTGGACATGCCTGAATAAAAAAATAATTTCCTCTAGATAAGTGAAGAAAGTGAGTACAAGAGCTGTTTTTCTCTAAGCAAGTGAGGAAAGTAAGTACCAAAACTGTCTTCCTCTAGCTAATAAGGAAGGTTGAGTGCTGTAGTAATTAGTAGGCTATTTAGTGCTTACAACAAGTTCTGAACACATGTTGATCACAAATAAGCAAATTCAAGTGCTAAAACTAAAAATCTGTATCTGGACTAAACTAGTTACAGGAAAGGGAGGAAACAAGTGCAAATGCGGGCCTTTAAATCAGAAAGTTGAGAGTGATGGAAAAACTGCCCAAAATGCCAATAACTACAACTTCTGGGCCAGGACCACTCCTTATGTGGTAGATAGGTTACCTAGTGCTTACCACTGCCACTGATAAGCTAGAAGGCTTCCCTCCAACACAGAAAGCTTGGGGGGCTCAGAAGCTTACATATAGTCCTGGATACAGCAAATCTGAATCTGGACTACACTAGTTACAGGAAAGGTAGGAAACAGGCTTAGATTTTTTTTGTTTTATATATATATATATATACAGAAAAGTGGCTAAATCAGCAGTAAAAACAATTCAAATGCAGTGCAAGCTAGCACACTTGAGTATGTAGCAATGTTAAGCAGCATGACCTTGAGTTTGTCCCTAGCAGATTTCTTTACATCGGAAGTTTTATTGTTTTGACATTGCCTAAAAAAAAAGGAACTATTGGGGAGGCAAGTGTCTTTGCCAGTATCCAAAATCCTTGAGCAGACAGGTGAAGGCCATTTCTGGCAAAGCAGCATGGTCTGTCGACCATGTCTTTCAAGGCTTCCAGATACTGGATCCCCCTAAAGTGACACCAGAAGCTAAGCCAATTATTGCTCTCAATAATTTTGTCTGCATTGTGGCATCATCCTAGTGAAGGTAGAATGCTGCTTAGGGCTAGGGACATACCTGCATGGGGCACACAATCTATGAGTTCAGTCATGTCTCTCTTCATACATTCCAGAGAGGTACATCTCAAGTCGTTCACTCCAACATGTACTATGACAGAGTCCTAACAGTAATTGTTGCTGAGTGACTTAAGTGCATGCATGATTTGATGGAACCTGACATGCAGCTGACCGTGACCTTCTCCAACTCGGTGAGAGAGACATCTGTCTCTCTCACTATTGAATCGCCTATAACTAGAACACTAGGTATTGAGGTGTTTTGCCTTAGAGGCTTAATTGTTGAGACACTGATATGTGTGCTGCTATGTCTAGTGGTGGATTCTATTCATGTACCAGTATGTGTTTGCTGGTTGTTTGCACATGGGAAGTTTTTTTGGTAGGCTATTAGTATTTCCACGTATGTGGGTTTGTGTGTCTCGGATCTTATCTTGTGTGAGTGGAGAGGTATGTGTGTGCTAACAACCTATTTGGTGTCTTGTTTATTGTTACGTGAGAGGACTGATTCTAGTTTCATGGTATAGTTATATCTCTCACATACTGCATTTATTTGCTTTAAAAGCAAGTGGTTGTCAGTATACATGAGGCAATTGCTACATTGCCTCAGGATGCCCATGTCAATCAGGCTCAACTTTAGTCCTAAACTACTATCTGCATTTTGAATTGCCTACTTCAGAATCCACTCAAAAGTCTAGCAAGCTACACCCAATATATTAGGAATAATTTTAGCTCCCTGATCAAGGAGTGCCATAATACAAACTCCAAGGATGAATTTATGATTACCCATCCAATCCTTCTGATTAATTTTAAAGGCAACCAATCTTGTTTTGACTAAAGTGCAGTTGAAGTTTATTCCCAAACGGGACATAATGGATTAGAAATCTATCACACCATCAGGTTCTATTTATGTGCCAATGAAGAATAACATACTTTGTGAGAGTATCTGTGTTGATGCCAGTCTTACACAGCTGTAGGAGATTAGTTTCTTAACTGTGCAGAAGGCTAGTTCAGATCACTGCAAAGGAGCCTGTACTTAGAAAGTATTGTGACAGGACTTTTAATCTAGCAGTACAGTTTGGGGAGTTTATTGATTTTCTCGATTAGGAATCTTTGAGGCTCTTCCACCTAGCAAGATGCTTGGAGGGGTACATGCTAAAGGGGTGTTGTACTCTCTGATGGGTCTGAAGACATAAATGTAGAGAGGAATTATAACTTATTTATTCATAGATTATATATTTTAGAAACTAGCCATGCCAACAAGAAGGCTCTCCTGACCAAGACTGACACATGCTGGTCAGAGAAGAGTCTGTTGTCACCAAAGTTACCAGATTTCTGATGACTGAGTCAATTTTAAGGGGTATCTAATATTGCATAAGCTAGTGATATCTTGCTTACAAAACAAAACAACACTGTATTTTTGGCATTAAACTTTAGCTCATGATCAGTATACCAGGCATCAGTGACCAAGCTCACACTGACATGACTGAGTGATAAAAGTGGGTGTATGATAGCACCCAGTCTGCAGACATTAGCAAAGTTAATTAGCATTAGTCTACTAAATTTTGCCTTACAAATGCCAAACAGGAGAAGTCCAAGATTTAGCCCTGGGGAAGTCAACCAGACACATAATTTCTGACCCTTTCTGTATAGATACTGTCAGCCAGACAGCTGGCTACCCATCAGATGATGTAGGGGTTAATGTTTAGTTGTGTAAGCCTGTCAAGAACATGCGCATGGGAACTGTACTTACTTACTCACACTTTGCTGACAGAGTTAGTCCTACTAGGCCAGTAGCTTTTTTTCAGGGGAATCCCAAGGTGACTAGGAGAAATCTGGCCAGGGTACTGGTGAACATTTATTACTGTTTCTCGTGCTTTCCAGAGGGCAGGCCATTGGGTAGTTGCAGGAGTGAAAGAAAGAGACTGAAGGTAGCTGAAACTGCAACTGTGGAGAAGAAAAATGGTAGTGCTATGGCTCTACAATGTCCTATTGTACTTATTATTGAACTTTCTGAAGGTGAATTAAATGATGCAAATTGTATAAAAATGTTAGATGAAGAAGAACCTGGTGATGGAAAGACTATTTCATGGAGTCATGAATTGGAACACTGTTACTCTAGTGTTCAGGAAGCAGCATCTACTTTGTCTTAGACTGTGCTGTCTGTAGCAATACTACTGGCACATCACTCAGAGGAAAAATCTGCAAAGAATCACCCTGCAAGTGTTTTTTTTTCCAGCTAAAATGACAGGAAATAGTAAGCAGGAGCAGCTGCAAGAGATGAAACTGTGTAAAAGTCTTTCACAATGGCTAAGAAAATTAAAAAATGTCCATTGTGTTAATTTCTAGAAAGGATGAACATTGAAGTAATAGGTTCTGTGTGTGTGGAAGACACCCATGTTGCTATAAAGCACGCGTTAGCACGATTTAGCACGGAGCTGCTACCGTTGCACACTAGGGCAGCGCCGGTTAATCAGATTTAAACTATTAGGGCTACCTAAAGTCCACTCTTCAAATTTTCCCTTAAAACTACCTTCCTCAAAGTATACTACTGTTCTATTTAGTGTATCCTACAACTATAAATTATCTCTACTTGACTCCCAAGTAGACTATTCTCTATCTGTATAGCGAAGCACTTGCTCCTACAGTACTTATCACCTCAATACAGCACTCTTGTTATAGAAAGTACCCCAAAAAAGCAAACCCCATTTCTCGGTCACCCACATCCCCCAGAACCTTTTCTTAAGTTTTTCTGTCTATTCCTTCTAGCATGTCGAGGGATCAGTTGCTAATGTCCTCTCCTGCTCAGCTGGTGAACCTGGGAATATTGAGGCAATGTTACAATTGCCTCATGTACACAGACAACCCTCTCCTCCTCTCAGAAAACACAAATACATGCGAGAGATGCAACTATACGGCCAAACTGGAGGCTGAGCTCTCTCAACATAGGACTGGCATGACCAGACAGGAGGAGAAGGTAACCACACACACTATAGACCCAGTCTCACATAATACCATCACAACCTCAAATCATACACATAAACACACAAAGACATACTCGGAGGCTCTGATCAAAAATCTACCAAAACAGCAGAGGCCACCAAAGCAGACACCCAAACAACTACCACCTCAGAACACAACACCTGCAACACATAGACCACACAGTCAGAGTGTCAAGCAGTCACAGCCCTTAAGGCCAAACACAATGCCAGACACACTAGTCATTGGTGACTCCATAGTCAGACACACTGACGGCTCACCAGACTGAGTAAGGAGAAGGTCACAGTAAGCTGCCTGTCGGGTGCTAGAATCCGCCACATAACGCATGCACTCAGGTCTCTCAACAGCAGGTACAAGTACGACTCAATCATTGTCCACGCTGGTGTTAACGACCTGAGACGCACTCCTTGGACTACATGAAAAGAGACATAGAGGAGCTCTCTGATTATGTAGCCCAAGCAGGTATGACCCTGACCTTGAGCAGTATCCTACCTTCACCAAGAATGATGCCACAATACAGAGATAAGATGATCAGCTTTAACAATTGGCTTAAACTCTGGTGTCATTCAAAGGGGATCCAATGTCTGTCTGCCTGGGATGACATGCTGGACAAGCCACGCTGCCAAGGGACGGCTTGCACTTGTCACCCTGGGATTCGGATTTTGGCAAAGGCTCTTGCCACCCCCATAGTGCCTTTTTAGGCAAGGCTCAAATTCTAAACCTACCACCCTAGAACAAAACAAAGAAAAAAAAACTAAGGGTAATGCTGCTCAATGCCAGAAGTCTCAACCTCAAGATGCATGCACTCGAGGCCCTTCTCAGTATGGAGAACATCGATGTCTGTGCTGTGACAGAAACCTGGTTCAAGGCTCCTGAGAGCACCCCAGCACTATCAGGTTTTACCTCATATCATGCGTTCCGCCCCAAAACCCGGACAATACCAAGAAAGGAGGAGGGGTATCCATATTCATCAAGGACACCCACACCTCAAGATTGGTGGCATCGCACGATGCATCGGAAACCATCCAGGTGCAATTAACCATAGGCAAGACTGCTCTGCAATTTGTAGCATGTTACAGGCCACCCTCGCAAACTCAGGAACCTCATATGGCCTTCCTGAAAACACTGGAGGGGATAAATGTATCTCTGAACACCATCATACTAGGTGACTTCAACTACCCTAATATAGACTGGGAACACTACTCAAGCCCAAACACTCTAGCCCAAAAGTTCCTGGAATTCATAAACTCAAATGCCATGGAACAACTAGTCACCATCCCCACAAGAGGAGAAAACATACTTGATATCATCACGAACATGGGAGCACAATGTTCAACGCCGGAAGTATACCCCTCACTGGTGAGATCTGATCACAAACTAATCTCGCTGGAGGTCCTCATCCCGCCCCTACCCGAAATGAAAAAGACCACAGTAAAGAACTTCTCGAAAGCCGACTTCACACTTCTAAAGACTAGTGTGGTCTCCTTTAAGGCCCCTGAGCCGGCGGTTAACATTACTCAAACCGCTGAATCACTTACAAATGCCTTCTACCAGCACCTGCAGGGCTGCATGGATCAGGCAATCCCAAGCAAAACAAAGACTCTTTGTACCAAAGGCAAGCGTCCAGTCTGGTGGACCCCAGCCATAAACAAACTCTACAACAAAAGGAGAAAGCTACTACAAGATAGAGCAAAATCCTTAAAAGGTAAGACACCGCTGATCACTATAAGTAAAAAGCTAAGAGCCCACATAAAATCATCCAAAGCTAATTTTGAGAAAAAAATAGCTAAGGACTCTAAAGACAACCATAAGGCATTCTTTAGCTATGTCAGAAACCTAGGAGGAAACTCCCAGATATGCTCAGAATTAGTTCAAAATGATGTGAAGATTACTGATCCTACAGACATTGCCAACATACTGGCTGACAGGTTCAGTGCAAACTTCTCCCTCCCCTAAAGGAGAGATATCTATACCAAATGATTGTAGCCCCCAAACATCTCTAACGCCCAGGTGAGAACTGCTCTCTCCAAGGCAAAGAACACAGCATCCATGGGACCTGATGGTGTCCCCGGCTGTGTGCTCCATGAACTCAACGAGGAATTAAACCCACAGTTAGGACAGCTGTTTAATCTTAGTCTCACCTCTGGATACGCACTCCAGGAGTGGCGCAGCGACTGTGGTCCCACTCCACAAAGGCGGTGCCTCCACCGACCCTGGAAATTACCGTCCCATTAGCTTGACAAGCCTTATCTGCAAAGCCATGGAGAGGATCATAATGGATCTCATAAATAAAGACAAAGGGAACTTGCAGACTTTGGATCCAACCCAGTTTGGCTTTGTCAAAGGCAGATCATGCCTTCTAAACTTGGTTGACTTTTTCAAACAGTCACCAAGGCCATTGATGAGGGAAAGGCAGTCCATACAGCCTACCTAGACCTGGCGAAGGCTTTTGATACAATACCTCACTCGGGTATCATTGAAAAACTCATCAACTTAAATGTAAACCCATACATTACAAGATGGGTTGCAAACTGGCTGAGTGACAGAACCCACAGGGTCAGAGTTGCTGGCGCCATGTCAGACTCAAAGCCTGTCACAAGTGGTGTCCCACAGGGCTCAGTCCTGGGCCCACTCTTGTTTGGCATCTACTTTTCTTAAGTACAAGCAAACACAGGAGGGTTATGGCTGACAAAGTTTGCAGATGACTGCAAACTGGGCGCCGTAGTTGAAAACACATCCGACACAGATATCCTTCAGAAGGGTCTCACAGAAATGGATAACTGGTGCCAGAGCCATGGCCTAAAGTTAAATGCCAAGAAATGCATAGTCATACCCTTCGGGAAAAATAAGGTTACCCCTAGCTACCATATAGGTGGCAATCCCCTGAACACAGAAGAAGTTATTAGGGACCTGGGAACCCAGGTTGACAGTAGCCTTTCATTCGACACTCATATTGCTAAAGTAGTTAGGAAGACCTTCTACATTGCCCACCTTATCATGAAGGGATTCACATCTAGATCAAGGGAAGTCATAGTCTCCCTATACTCATCACTCATCAGACCAATGATCGAGTACAATGCCCCATTCGGAATGTATCTGACCCGACACTTGCAGCAGCTGGAGAGGCCACAAAAGTTCCTCACCAAAAGGATAAAGGGTCTCAAAAATCTGTCTTATGCTGCCCGACTGAAAGAACTCCAGTTATATTCAGTTGCTTACCGCTTGCTCAGAGGTGACCTATGCCTGACATACAAGGCCATGTCAAACCCAGATTTGATGAACATGCTTCATCTCAAAAATTCTAGATCCTTCAGAGCCACAAGGGCGGGAGACTTAAACCTCGACACGGTTATTAATAGGACGTGCTGGAGGGATAGATTCATCACCCAAAGACTCCCTATGCTGTGGAACAAAATCCCGGTTTATGTGAGGCAGAGCACCTCGCTGGCCTTGTTCAAGAGGAATCTTGACCAATGGATGGGAGATCGCAGATACACCCCAGGGGTTACCTCAGTGTCACTGCTCGACAGAGGCACAGCAAAATAATGGGCATAGTTTCTCCAAACTAAAGGGGTGGCGTAAGCCACAAAACTATGGGCTAGGCTTATAAATGCCCTCGGGCAGATAGCCTAGTATGAACCTATGAACTAGGGGAATTTAAGACAGTGCCCAACTTGCAGCCATCTGCAAACTTGGTCAGCCACAGATGACTGGTTTTGACTTGCACCTAAGAAAAGTATATCCCAAACAGCAGAGGCCCCAAGACCAATCCTTGGGTACACCACTAATTAACGGGTCTACTACTATAGGTGGCTTCCCTTATTTTGACTGAGTAGGTTCTATGAGTGAGCCAGTTAGGTACCCATCTGGTAACATATGGGTTGATGGCTAGCTGAAAGAGTTTATCTACTATGCCAGAGTGGGGAATAGTGTTGAAGGCTTTGGCTAGGTTAAGGTAGGCAGTGTGCACAGTCTTCCCCTTGTCTATGGCTTTGGTGACTGTTTCAAAGAAGTCAACCAAGTTTAACAGGCATGATCTCCCTTTGACAAAGCCAAACTGTGTGGGGTCAAGCGTTTGGAGGTTGCCAAAGTCCTTATTTATAAGGTCCATGATAATGCATTCCATGGCCTTGCAGATCAGGCTAGTTAGGCTGATGGGGCTATAACTGCCTGGGTCAGTGGACGCTCCACCTTTGTGTAGAGGGATGACAGTGGCTGTCCTCCATTTGGCTGGGACGAAGCCGGTGCTCAGGCTTTGGTTGAATAGGATGCCTAATGGAGCTGAGAGCTCATGCCTGAGTTCATGTAGGACACAGCCAGGGATGTTGTCAGATCCCATGGAGACTGTGTTTTTTGCCTTTGAGAGGGCATTAAAGATGTGCTCCCTGTTCATTACTCTTTTTAAAAGTGATAACAAAAAATGCAGTTTAATCTATCTACAACTTTAAATTTTGTTCCCAAATACAGTAATGCTCTCAGCTGCAAAATCGCTAACCTCACTCCTTTCTTCAAAATTCTTTGTTGCAATGCCTTGCATTTTACAGGATTTCATCTACATCCCCAAGTTCTCTACAACAAATCCTTAACATCTTGTCTCCATAATAAACACCCATGGGAATGCATGTTGTAAGCATAGGTAACAAAAACAAGCTAACTATCCACAGCCATGTTTCTCATTTCCCCTTTGACATTTAGCCCATTTCTGAAGTATTTTTCCATTAATTCTGTCTTGTTCCAATATAACAACTACACCCTTTCCCAAAATATGTTCTCAAAGTGCTCCCCTCCCTTTATTTTAAGGGATTTTCCTTCTATCAAGCCACATAAGCACACACCTTTCTTTTCTCCCTTAATTAAAATTCTCATCTCTCTTCAAATTCCTTACAAAGCTGTAAAACCCCCACAAATATCTCTTAAAAAAGCATACTTCATCAATACATTCATAGTGCTATTCTTAATGTTATGCCAACTAACCTCACAACGTTTGGCCTAGTTCTCGGGTCTTTAAGAAACTTACCTACATACAAAACTTCTTGACTCACATCTGTGACATAACACAGAATTCTTTACTCTACCCATTAATCAAAACCCTCAGTCTTTATGCAAACTGATATTCCTTGTATTAGTCTGGTATCTTTCATATAAAATTCTGTTTCCACAAAACACTGTATGATCCACAGCATCAAATTCAGGCTCTGATGAAATACCCTTTCAACCTTCTTTTCTTTTTTCTTTCTGACCTTCTTCAATCATTTTACATCACTACACCACACCCCCAACCCACAGGACTGCACAACACTTCTTGCAGCTCTTAATTTCTGTGAACAGGAAAGACCCTCCAAAATGTTCAGCAAGTACTGCACAAATGAAAGTTATATGCATTCTCATGGTTCGTCCTCGCACAAATGAAAGTTATATGCATTCTCATGGTTCATCCTCATCACCTCTAGGACCAGAGAGCCAGCTCACAGTCTGCACAGCAAGTCTAAGGTTCTCCAGGCTTCAGTTCTCCCCCTTTACCACAAGGCCTTGTTCTCTGGGTACAACCTTCAGCTCTTAAGCTAGACAAATAGTAAGTGAAATAAATAACCTAAATAAAAGCACAAAAGAGTAAGAGCAAATCTCTGTCACATCAAGGGAAGATAGACAGAGATGTGAGGCATAACTTTTCTGTTGGGTATCTCTCACAGCCTGGTTCAACATCACCACTACTAGGCCTCCTTAGTGGCATTGTGAAAGGATAACCTGCATGACCTTAGTAATAAAAAAAAAAAAAAAAAATTGTGGAATGAAAGACAAAATCCACTTTGTAATACTTTGTGAAAGTATTCAAAGAAGGCAGGCTAAAGAGAGGAGCCAGAAGCAAGTACTGGATGGCTCTAACAAAAAAAAAAAAAATAGAAACTTCCTTGACTCTACTGCAATCTATATGTGCAGATATGTGTTATTAGCAGCACATCCAAACTCCTTCTGACAAATAATCAACCACATGTGACTATCCAGAATTTTTGCTCTGATACAAACTGGTTGAAACCACTTAAGTCAAAGATGGCTCTAAGTTCCTTAGTCTTTTTTGGCACTAAAAAGAAACTGGAGTAGATTCTGTACCCTCTCTGATATCATAGGATGTCTTGGATGACTCTGTTTAGAAGGAGATTTAAAACCTCATTTAGAGAAGTGGAAGGACAGTGGCTGGCATGGTGAAATAAATGGAATGACATAGCCTCTAGGTATAATGCCCAACAACCATCTGTCACATATGATGCTGAAAGATGAAGGGTGAGAAGGATTTCAACTGCCTCCAGAGCGCAGCAGTGGGGTTAAGTCTCAGGAAGCCTACTGCTGTCCTCTAACCAGGGGTTGGAGAAACTCTGACTTTAGTGTGAATTCCTTACCTTGAGTAAATGACTAACATAAAAGTCACCTCTGTGACCATGCTGGCTCCTTCCTGGCTACATATTTTGCTGACGTTGGCAGCATCAAAACATCATCTGATCATAGGAGGTTACTAGGCTAATGACCCCAGGGTCCTTTCAAGCCTAGCCAAGTTTTACCCTTACTTCCATGATCACACATATCGCCACTGTCCAAGAGGGACACAGGTGGAACCCCCGGAGTGAATTTACAGTTACCCTTCCAAATGTCCAGATTGTGTTTGAAGAGGGCCAATGAGGTGCTCTGCTTGACATGAAGCAGGATTCTGTTCCAAAGGTAAGGTAACCTCTGGGAGATAACTCTGTCCCTCCAGCAGGTTCTATGTCACATACCAGGTTAAGACCATTAGAGTGAGTAACCCGTATACCATTTGACTTATGGATATGCAGAATTTCCAATATAGCAGGGCCAAAAAATACATTATATGCAAGGCAGAGATTGCCTCCCACTAGTCTGTATGAAACAGAATAAAGTGACAATGATTCAGATGATCCTCATAGGACAGATACTAAAGATCTTGATTTTTTTCTTGTGAGAACCTCTGTGGTCTCACCAATTGCTGCAGGTGCTTGGAAAGGTACATACCAAAAGGGGTACTGTACTCAATTATTGGCCTGATGAGGGAAGAGTACAGGGAGGTTATAACTTTTTTTTCTGGAGACAATGCCCTTACTTATGAGATGAGCAATACAGAATGCCCTTCTTACCACTGTGGAGAAATGATGATCAAAGGTAAGGTTGCTGTCACCCTGTGTGCCCAGGTCTCTCTCACTGAGTGCGTACTTAGGATGTTGGTACTGATGTGGTAGTTAGCAGGAACATCACACTTACCAAAAGAGATTATAACACATTTCTTGCATTGAGTTTAAGGCCATGATTTTGGCACCCAGTCATTTGTCTGTGTAAGACCCTCTTGTAGGATGTTGATATCATTTGGAGATTCTATGACCGCTTCCAGTTTGCAGTCATCAGCAAACTTTGTCAGCCACAGACCTTTAGCTTGTACTTTGGAGAAATAGATTCCAGACAGCAGAGGTCCCAGGACTGATCCCTGTGGAACACCACTAGTTTACAGGTATGCTGTTGGAAGTGGATTCCCCTATTCCGACTATATGAGTTTTATCAGTGAGTCATTTGGTGATCCACTAATGATATAAGGGTTGATACCTAGCTGGTTGAGTTTGTCAATGATGCCTGAGTGGGGGATAGTGTCAAAAGCCTTGGCTAAGTCTAGGTAGGTTGTATGGACAGATTTCCCTTTGTCAAGGGCCTTGGTGACTGCCTTGAAGAAGTTCACCAGGTTTAACAGGCATGATTTCCCTTTGACAAATTGAAATTGTGTAGAGTCAAGTGTTTGGAGATATATTTGTTGAGAAGGTCCATGATGATATGCTCCATGGCCTTGCAGATAAGGCTAATAAGACTAATAGGTCCATAGTTCCCGGGGATAATGGTGGCCTTTTTCCATTCAGCTAGGATGAAGCTGGTGCTTAGACTACGACTAAAAAGAGTACCCAGTCATATTGATAATTCTTGTTTGAGCCCATGTAGGACAGAACCTGGGATGTTATCATGCCCCACAGATTTTGTGTTTAGACTCCTCTGCATTATGAAAAAGGGGCAACTATGAGCTGTAAACTTGATACCAACAGCAGCAAGAGTCTTACCCTCTTTTTCTCTTTAGTCCAACTTATCGTTAATTTGGGGTCCAAAGTTTGGAACCATTAAATGGGGCATTAAGGAATATCACCAAGAAATCCTCTACATAGTCTATTAGGCAAATCCTGGCATGACAGCAAACTGCATCGTCAGCATCTGGCATCCTCAGTGCACCATCCACTGCACTATATGACAGAGTTATGGTGAGCTTACTCACGCTACACAGCACAGACATCCAAGTGATTCGCTTTGTTTCAGCCTCTG
Source organism: Protopterus annectens (assembly GCF_019279795.1). NCBI lineage: Eukaryota > Metazoa > Chordata > Ceratodontiformes > Protopteridae > Protopterus > Protopterus annectens. Next base: position 1,519,677,368 of record NC_056743.1, on the reverse strand, counting down.
CATTAAACACATTCTTCAGAGTCTAAACAGATATATTTATTTCATTTATTTATTTATTTATTTTTTTGCCTTTGTTCACAAAAAGTCTGACTGGGTAATGCAAAACCACTTTTCAGCAAAGGCCTGGGGAGAAAAGCTCCACATTCATACATTAACAAAAGTACTCAGATTACAAATAAGTAAAATGAAAGAATATTCATATGTATGTACATAAATTAGAGCAATACTCTTTATGGAGGTAACAGATAGACAAAGATCACAAGCTGAGATAGCTGATGTTTCATGGTAAGTAAGCAAAATAATAATAGTAGATTTGGTGACTAAAAAGTAAGGCCAACTTAGATAGCACTGGATATTTTGTGATCAGAAGTATACAGTTAGGAGATGTTGAATGATAAGAACAATAATAAAATCAAGAATAGGTTGGGCTATGTTAAACTGTACTGAGGATGAAGAGAAGATATTATCAGAGTTTAAGGTAGTAGGAAAAGTGAGATGTGGAGCATGAGAGTAGTAAAAGAAAGTTGGAGGCAAGCAAGAGGGGTGAAAAATATGGAAGGAGATAAGCTAGGTGCATTGTGGAGAAAAGTGTGGACAGTGAGGAAAAAGAGATATTTGTGAGGAATAGGTAAAGAGGGAAGGGAGATGTTTGTGAAAGAAAAGGAAGAGGGTCGGGCTGGAGGTAAGGTAAGGTTTAGTCAGAAGATAACAGATTTAGAGCGTTTATCCTGGGTGAGAGAAAGAGCAGAGACAGAAATTATTTAGATGTTGCTTTAGGGCCTCTTTAAAACTGGTTTGTCAAGTTGTTTACATGTAAGAGAGACCAAGTTCTAGAGTTTTGCTACATAATTTGAGTATAAAGATGTCTCCTGTAGAGCTGTTAAGATTTAGTGATATTGACTAAGGATTTGTTAGCTGAGCGGAAATTTGTGTGTGGAGAACAGAGGTGGAGGGAAATATTTTGAATGGGGCATTTCTCTGGTTTGTATATATGTTTGTGAGCTATGTGTAACTGACTGAAGGTTAGATAGGTAGTTTTAGCCAGTCCAGATGTTTTAGTGCCTGTCAGTGCTGGAATCTATGTTGAAAGAGTGCTGTGAATTTTACAATTTTGTTGTAGCAAGAGTCAAGTTTGTTTTTAAGGGTAGTATGTAGACTTGTAAGATCAGCCGCGGTGGTACAGCGGTTGCGTTGTTGCCTCACAGCAAGAGGTTCTCCCGTTCGATTCTCAGCTAGTGTGCGGGGAGTGCCTTCTGTGTGAAGTCTGCATGTCCTCCCCGCGGTCGAGTGGCCTCCGAAAGACATGCATGAATGGGCGTGCCTTCGCTGAAGGTTGGGCGTCGGGCTGGCATCTCGGCACCATAAAAATCTACTGCCAATCATTAGCGGACCGGAGTTCTGCTGTGGCGACCCCTTACCAGGAAAAGCCGAAAAGACAAACAAACATGTAAACTTGTAAGAATAGGGGATGCATAAAGAAGAGTTGGGAGGAGATATACTGACACTACAATCCTTCTAGAAGAGTCAGTGAGGAAAGGTTTAGCAAGGTAGACGTGACCACATTTTTTTTTTATGATTACAGAAATGTGTTGGTCATGTGTTAGGTTGTCATCTACAATGACACACACAAGTTTTGTTTGGATTACTGTTTATTTAGTGGCGCTGTAGGCTGAGAAAATTTTGTAAGATTGTTTCTGTGCTAATATATGATTATACTGAAAAGTATTCATTTTGTTCTCTTGGCATTTAACAGTAAGTTACAGTTTTGTAGCCAAGTCTCAATAAAATAAAATGATTCTTGGGTCATTTGAAGCTGCTGTGGAAGATCTGGTTCTGTGTGTACAAGAGAAGCATTCTCTGCGTACTGAACAACAGTTGCGTGTTTGGTGGATGTGTGAAGTTCTTAGTGAAGATATTAAACAACAGGTTACACAGGAAGGGGAGGCCACAACAGATCAGCCATATACAAAATACAAACATAACACACACTGGGCTATATTAAGCAGACCAGTGAGATTTGACTCCCAAGGTTTTATAGGCTTTGACCCCACAAGGTCCTTTTCAAACCATCCATTGCCCATCAATCAAGCAGTAACTACTAGACATATACATTGTCTATTCTTATTGCTATTGAAATGCTTTTTTTTACCAAAGTTAAACACACAAACTCCCATTTTGTTTGTTTGTGTCTTTCGGCTTTTCCCGGTTAGAACGCCGGTCCGCTAATGATTGTCAGTTGATTTTTATGTACCGGCTTGCCAGGCCTGATGCACAACCTTCAACGAAGGTATGCCCATTCACGCATGTCTCCACGCAGAAGACGCTCTAGCTGAGAATAGAACCGGACAGCATCTTACTGTGAAGTGACAACGCTACTGCAGCACCAGCACACAAACTCCCATAATAACTATTAACCCATCTGTTTAGTCATTATGAAGTGAGAATGACTATCAGCCTGACAGGGCCAAGGTCTAAAACCTGTGGTTATGCTGCAATTATAAAGCCAAATCAAACCATGAAAGCACTGTTACAAAAGTCTTAATGTAATGTCTGCTTTAGGTCTTTTAGGCTCATTATACCTTGTTGGGAGAAAGAAATAAAAATGATGAACAGTGAGTTATACCAATATATTCCAGCTACAGATGTTGGCAAACACTTCTGTTATTATGATGACAAACACTCATTATGTCTGCTTAAAGCTAGACAGCTCAAATCACAGTTCATACAAAAAATGTCAAAAGTGACAAGAGTACAAAAACGCTTGTAACACATGTCTGTGCAGGTTACAGGAAAATAATGAACACACTGCTACACCTCAGAGAAAGGCTGATCAGTATCAGACATAAAATACCAGTTTCATTCTTTTTCTGAGAGACTGTGATCTGAGACAGCATCAAACGAAATGCCAAAAAAATGCATTATTATATCTTTTGGGAAGTCATTTACCCCCAGGAAACTACCACATTGACAATAATCCTCTATGAGTTGACCCAGTTGTTTGGGATTTGGGAACTTGTGTGGACAGTGACCTAACTTTTGACCAATGTAAATTTACTGTTGTAAGAAAGTACTTCTATATTGCATAGCTTATAAACAAAGTGTCTAGATCTAGGGATGCAACTGTCCTCATTTACTCAGTCCTCATTAAGCCAATCACCGAATATAGAATAAATTAAAAAAACATGCGTCTGCAGCCTTTTTCCCCGGACCTCCGCTGAAAATGGGCTCTGTCCCAGTCAGACTTTCCCAGTAAACAAATGTTAAATAAATAAATATAATGCCTCTAATACAATTATCTATCCAGACACATGCAACAACTGTAATGCCCACAGTGATACCTTACTAATAGGACACAAGGCCTGAACAACATGTCCTACAGGGACCAACTCAAAGACCTGTCACTATACTCTGTATCCTACAGGCTGCAAAGAGGTGACCTGTGTCTGGCGTATAAGGCATCCTCCGACCCGACCCTTTACTGCTGGATTTACTTCATGTCATCAAGTCAAACAACATCAGAAGTACTTGATCTAGGGATCTAAACTTCTACGGCAACATCAACAGAACAGTCTGAAGGGGACAGGTATATTTTGTACGGATACCACTGCTGTGGAACAAACTCCCTATCCATATAAAACAAAGTTCATCCTTGTCCATTTTCAAATGCAACTTAGATCTATGTATGGGTAACAGGAAATTTACTACAGAGCTACCTCCTGTACTACTAATGGACAGAGGCAGCGCCTAAATGCACAAAAAGGGAAACTGGCTATGTTTAAAATGGCCTGCAAGGGCAGCTAGCTATTACATACATATGAACTTATAAAAAGAATACATTGCAAGTAGCAACATGTTGTTATAAAATGTTAATATATACAAGATATGTAAAAGACCTGTTTAACATTATTAAATATGCAATTAAATGAACATTCTTATGCTCCACTGTAAGTGGTAGAGTTAACAGGCAGCCCAACTCCACAATGTCCCCCATCCCACCCCATCCAAGCAGGCTCAGCTCTGTGGCACCATAACCACCAATACATTTAATTATTCAAATTAAGATGTAACCCTATTACAAATTACTGTTAAGGATACCTTAATAGATTATTGGTCTCCAATTCTCTCACACCACTCCTTTATTCTAATAACAATTAGCTACTTGATAACCAATTAAACAAGCCAAACACCTGCACTACCAAAAATCAACAAGTTCTGAATTACCTTTCCCTATTCAACCACACTGTTAGAGTATAAATACAGCTGTTAACCTGCCTAAAAAACTAGATCTAAAGAAGCCCATTCCTTTGGGTGAAACAACTTATCTGAAATTGCAAATTTTACCACTTCTGTTCTCCAATTTCTGGATATATACAAATAACTCTATTACCTAGAATTAACAAAAGGAGCCATTGAGTCTTACTGGATGAGAAGATTAGAAACACAAACATTGAGCAATATTAGATTTCCCTAGCAGATGTGATTGCTAGTCCCCAAGGATGCTGATCTATACACTTGGGGATGAAAGCCCAACTGTCACACCAAGGTGGATTCTCTGTAGCACTTGTTTATTAATAGCAGATGCCCATTTACATACACTTGACAAGAAAGAACAAGATCATTAACATATTAACACCCACTGCAATAAGGATTTAACAGAGCTCACCTTTTTACTATGTTCTTGCTGAACAGCAGCAGGGACTCTCTCATCATAACCAGTCACCTGAGTACGATACACAGCAGCAGCAAGCTGCTCCTCTAGCTTCTGAAGCCTGGACTGCAATTTACACAGCTCCTTCTGGAAGTCTAGCTGTCCCTGAAAGCAAAAGGAGTATGTATTAGCAGAACAAGAGGCAAAACAGCAAACACAAAGCCAAAAAGAAACTGACTCATCACCTCTAAGGCCATGTAGACTTGACACTGGTCATTGACTATGCCCACTGCACAGTTATTAGGAACATCTTCTCCAGACATGAAGATCCTAACTGAACGAGAGCGTGAAAGCACCTGCAGAGGGTCGTGGTATAATTCCAATATGTGGCAAGTGCTCTCCTGAGAGCAAGAAATGTACACTATAAAGTAAGAACACAATTCATCATTATTGTGTTAGTAATATTTAAGAACAAACTAAATAACAAAGGAATAAAAACATGAAGTAGTCTTCTGCTGACTTGCAGAGTCTGATACAGTACACACTTCTTTGACCGCCCTCCCCAGAATTACTATGATATGCAATGTGCTCTGGTCTACATTGTGAGATTGTAGGCAGCAAGTTCAGTAAGTCTAAAAAGTGCAAAAGATCTGATACTTCACAGACAGCAACAGGAAGTAAATAGTAAGACGGTGCTGATTCTCTTGTCATAGCACAGCCATTATGCAGAAATGAAGCCTAAAATATCTTCGGGATATATGTATGCCATGAAGCTTAATGAGCAGTGTAAACTATAACGGATGGTCTCCTTTTGCAATCTGTCTGCAATGGTTTTCTTTAAAACCTGCATTTACCATCTCCATAGGCATACTACCTCAGTCAATCCTGTACGTTATGTTTCAACATACCTACTTAACTTACCCCGGTTCTGCAGTGAATTTTTGTTATACTGTCACTGTTATGTACAATATATTTTGTTATATTTGGCTTTGCACAGTGTCTGCAGTTTTCCACAGAGCAGACCCCCTCCTTCTGTGCATGCTCACACAAACAAAACAAACAGCTGCATGTCAGGTTACTGAAGGTAGTTATGGCAAACATTAAAAAAAATGAAAGTAGTTCACCAAAACTACTTTCACCGACAGTGGATAACGCCTTTTTCTCCATTGTTGTGCAGTCTTGGAGTTGGTATATATAATTCCAGAAGTTTGTGTGTGGGTTTGTTAATGTTCATTGAAAGTGGTTTTGACGAACATTTTTTTTTATTTATTTTGCATTTACTGAAACTACCTTCTGTGATTTCATTAACAACTGAATATAAGCCCCTCAGGCTAGACATTTCAAGGCTGCAAGGTTATGAATTCCTCATCACTATCTACTCACTCCCTCTCAACTATTTTATAAGCTTAACCGTTTTCACTTAACTGTTTACTTGGTGATTGACATTAACATACCACGTAACATCCCTGGAAGGTAAAACAGAAAATAAAATCTGAAACCAAATGAGTCTTGCTAGAAAGAGGAAGCTCTCAAGTACAACTAGCTGAACTTAGAAGAAACATCTAAATTGAAGTATATGGTGAAAATGTGGTCACAGCTCTGGACAGAGGCAGCAGACCGCAGAAGAGACAACATCTCAAAGGAGTCAGCCACCAACAGGATACACACAAAACTAGTTTCTGTACTTGTACAGTGGTAAAAGACAATTCATTTGGCAACTCGATAAACAGATTACATTTAAATGCCAGTCATAAATTCTCTCACTCGCTGTTTCTCTTTTATTTGTATCCCTCTGGCAGAAAAACAATCTGTTCAGATTTCTAGACAGCAACTTTTATAATAAATGCAGAAGTCCACCATGTTATGTCAAATACAATGTGTACATTGCTCAAGAGGAGACAAAGTGAGGTTCACTGACAAAAAGGTCCAATGGGAGAACAGTTTAAAAAGAAGGTACTTTATATTTATAAAGCACTACTCCCCCTAATGTAATAAAAGAAATGCTTATGGTGAGCCAACATTCATCCTTGTGGAGTCAAAAAAATATGCAGAGAGAAAGTAGGTGGAACCTTATCAGAAGAGTGCTCCAGGTCTGAACTATCAAAAAAGTTAACCGGATATTCCAAAACTTGGGGTATCAGGCATATGAAATGACTGAGCACCAGAAAACCATTCATATTGCAGACAGCCTCCACTTCAAATAGTCATCCATGAGAAATGATGCTTACACTACCACAAAGAAATGATCTTGTGGGATGTGTTATACTAGACAGTAATAAGGTTCGGAGAAGTTACATGTGAATGACTTAGAGGCTCAAACCTGGAATGCAGCACAGTCCTCTAATTTTGCTTTGACAGAGCCATAAATTAACTGCTGGAAAATAAAAATACAAGTTATGTACTTGCCAAAACTATGCATCTGTGTTGTCCATTTTCATTCTTCCTCAACTGATGGGTCTTGGATCTGGCTCGGCCACAGTTACTTAGACTCTGGGATCCAACTCTCAAGTTCCTCCCTTTACCCATAATGCCTCAGAACCCTGTAGTACCTCAGATCAAGTTACTGCACCAAATGCAAAAAAGCTGACCACAAGTTAATATAGAAGGAAAGCCAATAGAAAGGACAGGGGCTCAAACATGGAACAGTGGCTCCATATTCATGATCAGGTCACTCCCAGAGGAAAGGGGAAAAGAGGATAGGAAGTTGAGGAAGAATAAAAATGGACAACACAGAAGCATAGTTATGGTGAGTACATAACTTTTATATCGGATGGTGTCATTTTCATTCATTCCTCAACTGATAGGACAGAGATCCCATCTACATGAATCTTGGGTAGCCCACATGGATGGATATTTCAGAGTACCACAGAACCAAAGGCAGCCCTGTTTCTGGAGATCAAATCTAATTTGTAATAAACAATAAATGTTTGAGCACTGGACCAAGTGGCTGGAGCACAAATGTCATCAATGGAAGCTCTACTAGAGCAAAAAGCAAAAAAAGTAGCCATGGATCTAGTAGAGTGAGGAAAGACCTCGTTGACTCTAAACAAATGATATACAATCTGTTAACCACTTTGCTAAAGTAACTTTGGAAACAGGTTTCCCCAATTGGTTGGGGGCAAAGGAAACAAACAACTGATCTGTCTGAGGTCTTTTGTTCTATGAAGATTAAAAAGAAATGCCAAGAAAAGAGAGTAAGAAAGGAAAGAAAGGCTAATGCAATGAAACCTGAAAAACTATTGAAATTAAGACAGAAAGAACAACAAAGGCAAATTACATTCACAAATTACCAGAAAACACCCTATAAGCTCAAGACAGCAGGCTCCGTGTCTGACGTGTTGAGGTGGCAAGAGAGATGTGGAGTATTACAGGGTTCTGGGGCATTACAGGTAAAGGGAGAAGCTCAAGAGTTGGATATGAGTCTACGTAAATGCGGCAGAGTCAGATTCAAACTCTGATCCGAGAACCACCAGTTGAGGAATTAATGAAAACGACATCAGATAGGAAAGAATATTTAATTATATTAAGAAATGCAGAGTGCAAACAGCAATGATACATTCAGAAAAAACTGAGCATGTAAATTTGATAAACAATGGTTTTCAATGGATATTCAGCAATATCTCAGGGACAAAGGAAAGCAGGAGTACTCGTTTTAATTATTAGAGGTGCTCCAATAGTGATAAAAGAGGGGAAAAAAGTTAATAATGTTACATTTGTTGTAGTAAGGGCTACTGGCAAGGAAAGAGGATTACACTGGCATGTATTTATTATTCTAACTAAAACTGCTGTTATGGAGCTTAAGAAAATTTTGGGAGAAATAATCAGCTTTCAGCAGTGAACATTACTGTTTGCAACAGTAACGATGAATCTCGGGAGCCTAAAATGGAAAATGTTACAAAACAGGGTAAATTTCTGAGAAAATTTATGACAATATGTGGTACAGAAGACATGAATTCAGTAGTAGGAACTCTGAGAGAATTTGCATATTATTTCCCAAGGTACAATAAGTGAGCTACACTAGACAGAAATGATATTTCACAGAAACATGTGCATTTAACAGAGGGTTATGACACACATCCAATAACTATTTCAGATCATGTGCTTATAATAACGAAGATAAAAATGCATGGTAATGAAGTTAAAATGAGACACCGGTGCTTCCCCACCTACATGTTAAAAAGAAAGGGATTTAAGGAAAGGGTAGTGGAAATTATTTGGGAGTTATTAGGAATGATTGAAAGTATTCCAGAAGTTATAGTTAGTGAATGGAATAAAATGAAAGTGGAGCTTAAAAAAATTGGGTAGAAATAAAACAAAAAGAGATATGGTTAAGAAGTAACAAGAAGATTGATATCAGAGTATAGGTTAAGGGAAAGGGACAGAGGAATCCTAAGTGAAAGACCTTCACTGGTTGATTTTTCAGCGGAATCTAGAACAGAGGATGCTGTTAAAAAGGGATAATTAGTAATGCATACAAAATATTGCACGATAACTATGGGAGTCGATCAGAGGTCAAAGCAGACTGTGAAGAGTGATAAAATAAGCAATTCACAAAGAAATAATGGGAGGACATACGTATGGCTCCCAAATATACAACAAAGTCTAGAAGACTTTGGATTTCTGCTTGGAAGTCCTTACATAGGTACTTTCATAGGTTCATAGGTGATTACTAGGTTAATGGTGCAAGAGCCTTTACAAACTTTGCCAATAATACCCAGGATATGGCAACATTGTATCTTAATTCCCCAGATATGGGATGGGGTAGTATCGAGGTAGAGGGTCTTTGGGTGTTGGAGCCCTGAGTCATTTTACATAATGTCTCATTCCATAAAGGATATGAGCAGTTCCCCAGGAGTGAATTTACAGTTCCACATCAATTTATCCAAATTCATTTTCAAGAGAATGAATGATGGGCTTTGTTTTATGAGGATGGAAAGTTTATTCCAAAGACGATGTAGCTTTTGGGATACTATTCTCTCTCTCTCTCTCTCTCCAGCAAGTTCTCTTAGCATCATAAATAAGTTTCCGGTCTATGGAATGTGTAATCTTTGTATAATTGTTCTTGTAACTATGCAACATTTTCATCAGGGCTAGGTCAGAGAATGCCTTGTAGGGCAGGCACAAGTCCCCTGTCAATAAAATATACAGGAGGGAATAAAGGTATACGGTCTTTAGTTGGTCCGCATAAGACATTTATCTTATGCTTTGTATTTTTTTTTTTTTTAGTGAGAAACCAGTGGGACCACTCCAATTGGTGTAGGGGCCTAGTTGGGTACATGCAGAAGGGAACATTTTACTAAATTATGGGCATGATGAGGGCAGAGTACAATGGCACTACAACTTCCTTTGACCTTGATGCCATGCTTTTACTTATAAGTTGAGCCACACAGAAGGATTTCCTCACTATTGTAGCTGCCTGGTGGTCAAAGTTTAGGTTACTATCTATCTGTGTTCCTAGGTCCTTCACCACTGGGTATATTTATAAGGGTGTGCCATCAATATTATAATTTGAAGGGACATCTGATTTACTGAAGGGTATGATTATGTATTTTTTTAAGCTTTAGTCTACGACAATGCTTTTGACACTGGTCATTTGTCTTTTTTGGCTTGTTTGTAGTATGTCAACATTGTTTGGGGATTCAATGATTCTTTCTAGTTTACAGTTGTCAGCGAACTTGGTGTGCAAGAGGTTCTCAACATTGGCCTTCACTTCAGAGAAGTATATACCAAACAGGTTGGGTCCCAACACCGAGTCCTGTGGGACACCGCTAGTAACAGGCTTCTTATCAGAAGTGGATTTGCCTATCTGGACAAGTCCTGTCAGTGAGCCAGTTTGCTATCCACCGGACAATGGAGAGGTTCAAGTTTAACAAAGTAATTTTATCTATAATCTCTGAGTGGGGGATTGTTTCGAAATCTTTGGCCAGGTCCAGATAAGCAGTGTGTACTGTTTTACCTTCACCCACGGCCCTGGTGACTTTCTCAAAGAAGTCCACCAGACTGAGCAGGCAAGACCTCATCTGACAAAGCCAAATTGGGTCTGGTCCAGTGTTTGGAGATTTCCTATGTCATTACTGATCAGGTCCATGATAATTCTCTCCATGGCCTTACAGATAAGACTGGTTAAGCTTATGGGTCTGTAGTTCCCTGGGTCAGCTGATGGGCCCACCCTGTGCAGAGGGACAACTGTTGCAATCCTCCATTCCTCTGGGACAGAGCCAATCTGAAGGCTGTTGTTAAAGAGGGTTTATAGTGGCCCTGATAGATTCTATTTAAAGCTATTTAAGAAGCATCCTAGAATGTTGTTGGGACCAACAGAGGCTATGTTTTTAGCTCTAGAAATTGCAGTTATGACCTGTTCCCACATAATGACAGATAGGTGGATGGTTATGGGTATTTCTTTGGGTGTGGAAGGAGGTGACGGGGGTTGGAGTTTTTACTGAACTTGTCAGCCAGCAGGTTTGAGATAGTTTCAGGCTGGGTGTTAGTGTTACTGTTCATGATCAACTCGGCACATTGCTGAGTGTTTCTCCTGAGTTTACAAACATAATTAAAAAAAGCCTTATGGCTATCTTTCACCTGGGAGGCTATCTTTGCCTCGGAGTTCACTATGGCAGACTTGACAGTTCTCTAATTTGTTTGTTTAGACTAGTGAGTGTCTTTTGCACTGCTTTGTCTGTTCCTTCTTGGCTTTGAAGAGGATTTTTTTTTCCTTTTGATGAATAGCTTGTTTATGCTAAGGGTGCACTAGGGTGATATATTTTTGCCAGTAATCTCAGGTTTGACTCAGACAGGTACTGCCTCCTCTATGCTACTATGAATGGCGCAACTGTACTGTGCTTTTCTGAATAGCAGAGAGTAGGACTCGGTGTCAGCTGGGTTCAAAAGGCTTGGAAGTTTGTTTAATAAGCAGTCACCTTTTTCAGGTAATTGGCCTTAGCAAAGTTCTTAACAGGTCTGGGGGAGTTCTAGGTTAGATTTAATAATACTAAAGGAGACCATTCTGTAGTCAGGCATGATCAGGGAGGAGTTACTGCACAGGAGGGAGCAGCATGGAAATCCAAGTCTAAACCAACTGTACTTGAAGTAGTGAATATTGCAACAGAGATAAAAGAACAGGAAGTGGGATATCTAGAAAAGGATAGGAGCAAATTACATAGAAAAAATATGGAAACTGTGAGAACAATACATGCTGAAATACTGCTTTGCAGGAGGATGAGGTTTAAGAGGCAGGAACTGAACAATTTATGTAATACTAGATTGATTATATTGTATAAAAGAATACATGTGATGCATAATGTCTGTAAATGTGAACTTGTTAATATGATTTTTTAACTTTTATACAAATGTAAATTTGCCTGTGTCACAAGTGAAAATTCAATAAAGGTGTTAAAAAAAGAAAAAGCTAATTGTCTGAAACAAATCACTGTGTGACTTGTGAAACTGTGATGCAGTCTCAGAGACAATATAATTAAAAGCTTAGTTAGCTAGCCACTCTGAACACCATATAGCTGCATGATAAACCTGACGGTTCCTGAAATATGAATATATAAAAACATACACACCTCTAGGCTGGTCAAACAGAATGATGCACAGGAAATACTCCAGGTGCGGTTAACAACTGACAAGATCCCCTAGTTAAATCATATAGGCCTCCGACTCTGACTCAAGATGCCAACTCCACCTATCTGGACTTCTTCAAATCTATCAAGATTCAACCCTTTACCCTGATCCTGGGCGACTTTAACTATACAACCACAGATTGGAAGAAACACTCATGCAAAAACACAAATGCCCAGAGATTTTTTGATTTCGTCAATGCAAATGCCTTGGACCAGTTAGATGACACCCCTACAAGAGGTGAAAATATCTTAGACTTGGTACTAACTAACATGACTAACCACTGCAGCATCCCTACAGTGTCATCTTCCTGGTAATATCTGACCACAGTGCAGTCATTTTTGAAGTCACCATCTCCCCTGACCCCCCCCCCCCCCCAGCTAGGGTCAAACAAAAAAACTTCTCCACAGCTGATTCCAACCTCCTGAGGGAAGGTATAAGCAGCTTCAGAGCTCCCTCCCCCTCCATAGGAACTGGCACATATGTCCAAACCTACACCAAAGTACTATATGAGCATTTACATAGCTGCATGGAATCAGAAATACCAGACAGAACGAAATCCTCCTCCTCAAGGAAGAGTAAACCTGTCTGGTGGACATGTACAATAAATAAACTCTATAATAAAAGGGGAAAAAATGCTGTCCAGGACCAAGAAGCAGCAGGTGCCTAATTAGAAACAATCTCTCCTTAGTCTGAACAAGCAAATAAGAGCAATAGCAAAATCCTCCAAAGCAAACTTTGAGTCCAAACTGGCCACATCTATTAAAGACCATCATAAGGCTTTCTTCACATATGTCTGCAATCTCAGGGAAGCACCCAAATCAGCTCAGAACTGGTGGGCAAGGACAACACACACACACAGCTGCTGTAGATATAGCCAACCTGCTGAAAACTTCACTCCTCTGTCCTCCCATCAGTAAAACAGGACCCCAGTACCTGCCCCCCAGTCTTCATTTCTAGGGAGCAAGTCATCACTGCCCTCTCAAAGGCAAAAAATACAGCCTCCATGGGACTTGATAACATCCCAGACTGCATCCTACATGAACTCAGGCAGGAACTTGCTACACCATTTGGCACCCTATTCATCCAAAGCCGGGGTACTGGCTTCATCCCAGCCAAGTGGAGGACAGCTACTGTCATCCCTCTGCACAAAAGAGGAGCGTCCACCGATCCAGGAAATTATAAATGCATCAGCCTAACTAGCTTGATCTACAAGGCCATGGAGAGAATTACCATGGACCTCATTAACAAGGACATTGGCAACCTCCAGACAACATTTGATCCCACACAGTTTGGTTTTGTCAAGGGGAGGTTATGCCTGTTAAATTTGGTTGACTTCTTTGAAACAGCCACCAAGGCCCTATGTGAAGGAAGATGGTGCACACTACCTACCTACCTTGACCTGGCCAAAGCCTTCAATACTATTCTCCACTCAGGTATAACAGATAAACTCTCTCAACTAGGCATCAAGCCATATGTTACCAGATGGGTAGCAAATTGGCTCACTGACAGAACCCACCTAGTCAAAATAGGGGAAGTCACCTCAAGTGGCAGACCCGTAACAGGCGGTGCACCCCATGGATTGATCTTGGGAGCTCTGCTGTTTGAGATATACTTCTTGAAGGTACAGCCCAAATCTACTGGGCTATGACTGACCAGATCTGCTGATGACTGCAAGCTGGGTGCTGTCATCAATTCCCCTAGTGATGTGGACATCCTCCAAGAGGGTCTCACCCAAACAAATGACTGGTGCCAGAAACATGGCCTCAAACTGAATGCCAAAAAATGCATCATCATCCCTTTTGGGGAGAGTGATGTCCACATAAATTATCACACTAATAATAAGTTACTAAGCATGCAATTAGTCATGAGGGACTTGGGCACCCAGGTTGATAGAAAACTGACTTCTGACCACCATATTGCCTCTGTTGTACAGAAAGCTTTCTACAAGGCCCACCTCATTAGTGGGTATCTCAACCAGGGACAAGGTGGTCATAATATCCCTGTATTCTTCCCTTATAAGACCCATTATTGAGAACAATGCCCCTTTCGGCATGTACCTCACAAAGCACATGCAGCAGGTGGAGAGACCACAGAGGTTCCTCACCTGCAGAATCCAGGGCCTCAGACATCTACCCTACGCAGAAAGGCTAAAAACCCTGCTGCCTCTACTCAATCTCCTACAGACTTCTCAGAGGTAACCTCTGTCTAGCATACAAAATAATCTCAGACCCCGCCCCGATGGGACTGCTGCATATTTGCAAGTCAAGCTCCACTCAAGTAACCCACACGCTCAACCTCAACCTGGTCTGTGACATCAATAGACTTGTTGGCGGGACAGATTTGTGTCCCAGAGACTCCCCCTTTGGTGGAATAGATTCCCAATTCATGTAAAGCAGAGTAACTTTTTAAGCACAACCTAGATAACTGGATATAGTACAGAAAATACACCCATGGGATTCCCACCTGTGTCCCTGCTGGACAGTGGCATAGGGTGATGACTTGTTGGGACATGGCCTAAATTCTTAACTAGGCTTGTATGGGCCTCAGGGCGAATAGCTTAGTAACTTCCTATGATCGGCTTAAGGGCTGGGAAAAGAAGAGGCTTGGTGAAAGAAGCTTCATTTAATATCCATTGGAAAAAGATGGCACAGAAGATAATGATAGTTAAGAAGGTGAAAGATCACTGCAAGAAAAAAATGTACTTCTGTAAATGCCTTTTGTGTCTTTACTCTGATTCCTTAAAGAAGAGTATTTGTGAAACATGGACTCAATCTGTCAAGACCTTCAGATGTGTTACTTATGGAATAACAATTCATACCACACTTCTCAACTTGGAAATATCAAAAATTTGGACAAGGGGCCATGAAAAGTAGGTGCAGCTGTCTAAAAATCGGGGAGATGATTATCATAAAATTTGCATACAGAATCATGTAAACTGGAATTGTGGGATACCAACATGAAAGACTGAAGCCACCAAATAATAAATAATGGCAGACCTATGAATTTCAGACTTCATATCCCTCTGAAAATACATAACAATGCAAAACCTATTGTTCTAGCAACTATCTGAGTTTACAGGAGCGATATTTAAAATGTGTTCCTATATTTGGGACTTTGTCCCACCATTGTCTTTGAATTTGTCCAGATTTCTTGCTCTGGGAGATTGAGAGGTATGTATTAAACAGGTCCCATGGTACAGGCATGAGTTAAGAGCTGATGGCACCTATCAAAAGATTTTGCCCTGGGTTCAAATTTCCTCTACTCAGTATGAATTCCTCATTGAGCCATACCTCTCAACAGTTCACCAATTCTCAGGAATGAACATCCCTGATTTTGACACCACAGTCAGCTCTGTTCCTCCTAAAACTGATAATTTTAGAAGAAAAGCTGGTGGTGGATTATACTTAATGTCAATAATAAGAGTGACAGACAGACTTCTTTTACTTCAGAAAACTCCTGTTAATGTACATTACGTTATTCTATCAATATCTCAAGGTAATAGTAATAATACTTTAAAAAGCGTCCCTGCTTACTTCTGGATTTGCCCCTGAGTGGAGCTGAGAAATATGCCTAGAGTCTTCTTTGAAAATGGACCAGTAGCCTATAAACATTAACTTGATCAACAATCAACAAATAATACAAAAAAAATACTTCCCCCCATTAATGTTTTATAGCAAGTTGCAAAAACAAATATTAGATGGACTGTCTGCCCTTGAAAGTGCTGTGAGTGAGAGTGCACGGTTATAAGCTACTGGATGAAATTAAAAACAAAAAATATGTATCCTGTGGCAGCCCATTTTAGCCAAATTCATTGTCACTGATTAGAACTTTCCAAGTAACAAATGATGTTCTTTTCTATACGTGAGTTCAAAGCTGAGAGACCATCATTTCTACAAATGCCCTGGGTGATTATAACATACCTGTCCAAGACTTCTGTTGTGGAACATAGTAATACTTACTTCCTAAATGGTCCGCCCCAATAAGATGTTTCACTGGCCAAGAAAATCTCTGAATAAGCTGTCGGTTGTTTATTACTCCAAATCACAGTCACAACTTCACAAAAAAGGAATCCATCCCTACTACTGTGAACATAATTAACTATGATGTGCTAATATAAATAAACTGTCACAACCAATTTGTGTACAATCTAGCCAAACCTAACACTTAATGGTAATGACTAACTATCCATGGAAAGTCGTTTCTCATTGGCTACAAATACTGGTTTCTCCTAATGTGATTTGCTAAATGGTCTTCTGGAAATTTCTATTTGACAACATGACATGGCATGTCTTTACCTTTTTCAAAGTATGGAGTGCTCACTGATTACACACACTAAGTACAACATCATCCTAAAATGAGTTTCTTTTCTTCCAGTTCAGTTATTGACTATATTACTATATTTAGATTTTCCTGTGCACAAACTTTTGTCATGGTAATTGGGTAGTATGATGCTTCATTCCATGTCTACCTGTGTATATCAGACTATCACTCCTTTTTTTTTTCTATTTAAAATTCTATTTTTTTTGTTGTCTTGCCAGATCAGTATTGAAAATCCTTTGAGACTGAAACAATGCGAAAACACACGGAGGTGAGAAAACACAACTGTCAGCTAACTATAAATGCTCATATATTTTGTAAACGCATGCAGCATTTATTCATGAACTCATATTCGTCATTGTTTTTCAGACACCGGCTGAAAATTATTAAATGGTAGAGGGGTATTACTCCTGTCGTCCACTGACTTACAATAGCTACATGACGGGGACCATAACAGCATAAATCTTAGTTCAAGAACTCTAGACAGCCAGTTTCTCAGATACTCCCAAAAAATACCTCTCAACTGTACTGAATGCCACTCTATAAACCTAATTCCACATTACTTTAAGTCTGGTGCTTGTTCCTGGATTCCTCTACAGTTCAGTTCAGCTATTAATCTCTTCCAAAAATTTCAGGGAGGGAAAAACAGAATGTAATTAAGGTCATCACAGGATGTGCAGGAGGAAAACACTGCAGTAAGTACTTGCTTCTTCTTGGGCTTGGCTAGCAGAAGTGAACTTAAATCTTAACCAACAGCCCTCCCTCTCTTCCCTGCTACTTGAACATACGAATGTATGCAGTAAAAGGGCAAACACAGACACAGTCCAAGTTCTCAGATGAATTCAGACAGGCTGGCAGTCTGCCTCATGAAGCTGACGTCATTGAGTATGCCCCTGCACATGACGTCAACAACAATTTCAACCTTAAAAAAAAAAAGTGGAAAAAAAAATGGGAATTGAAGGGGCCACTCGGGAATTCATGACACCCCATTATTTTGCCCTCAAAACCGGTAAATACTGTGGAATTCAGTACGGTTGAGAGGTATGATTCATACCACAACTGCACAAAGTTCTTAATTTTTCCCAGTTTCAGCTTTAGGAGGTGGCTTAAAAACGATTAACTACAGCATTATATGGATGATACACTGGTATTTATTAAGATCCTTTATTTTTCTGGAAGGTGCTTGATACATGAGCACTTAGCCTTATCTGGTCTTATTCAAATCCAAAAATGATTTACAAGACAATAAGATAAAATAAAATAAAACAAAATAAAGTAAATTAATGAAGCTCACCCTGTTAATGCTAGTCAGTGGTAGCAGTTCTGTCTCCGAGGAGGGCCTGTTTTGCACATGGAAAAAAGAAAGGGGTGAGTGTGAGGGACAACCTACCTGCAAACAGCCAGCTGTCCTTTTCTAGTGTTGTCAGGATGGGTTAACTCTGACAGTACAGCATGGAAAAGTACAGTTTTGTACCTACCATAAATGTAGATGTTCGAAGATCCACATTGCTGCAGTCCTAACACTTGGGTAGTCCGCTGTCCTTGGTCGGCCCGAATATCAAAGTATAAGGCTGACGTCGGTCAGGGCGCATTTGACTGACGTCAGGACGTCAGGGTACAAACGCGCATGACCGACGTCATATCCTCAGTCTTTTCTTGCCCCAGATGTCAGAAGACCCTAAAAATAAAGGTCAAAACCAAAAGACAGAAAACAACCAACTAACCACCCCTGCACTAACTATATGTACAATATATACAATATACCCAAAATGTACAACCCAACCCACACAACCGCCACTAACTACAGAGGGGAAGGAGGGAGGGTAAATTGGACTGCAGCAATGTGGATCTTCGAACATCTACATTTATGGTAGGTACAAAACTGTACTATGTTCTTCATCTCACATTGCTGCAGTCCTAACACTTGGGTAGAATCCCAAAGCAGAGGTAAGGGAGGATGGCTAACTACAAGGAAGCAGGAGCTGCCAAAATGCCCTGCAAAACAGCAGTGGCAAAACCAGCCCTGGACTTAGAGTAAAGTGGCAGGTGATAATGCCTAGAGAAAGTATGTACAGAACTCCAAGTAGCTGCCTCCAAAATATCCTTGGTTGCCACTCCCCTCAAAAAAGCTGTTGAAGTGGCAGTAGCCCTAGTGGAATGAGGCCTAATCCCAGCTGGAATCTCCTTGCCATGATGGGAATAACAGAAAGCAATGCAAAACCCAATCCACTTAGAAATAGTTTGTTTTGATACAGGCTTGCCCTGAGAACTCAAGGCAAAAGAAACAAACAACTGCTGAGACTGCCTGAACCCTTTAGTTCTGTCCAAATAATAATGCAACTGCCTGTGAACATCTAAAGTGTGCAAAATCTTTTCTCCTTTATTTTGGGGATTTGCATAAAAAGTAGGCAAATGAATAGTTTGGTTTAAAGCCACACTAGAAACCACCTTAGGCATAAAGGAAGGATTAGTACGTAATGATACCCTATCCTTATGGAAAATCAAGAAAGGCTCAACTGCCATAAGGGCCTGTAATTCAGAAACCCTTCTTGCAGAGGTAATGGCCAACAAAAAAGCAGTCTTCCAAGATAAATATTTCAACTCAGCAGTAGCTGCAGGCTCAAAAGGTTGTAGAGTGAGTTTCTCCAACACAAAATTGAGATCCCAAGCAGGAGTAGGAGCTCTTCGTGGGGGTCTTATATTCTTTGCCCCTCTAAGAAATTGCTTGAACAAAGGATGAGAAAACAATGGTGGGTTGCAATCATAGTGAGCTGAAATTGCTGCAGCATGAACTTTAATAGAAGAGAAAGACAAACCTTTGTCCAGTAACTCAGTAAGATATTGAAGAGCCACACTCAAATTAGGCTCAGAAACATCAAAATCGTTTGCTGCACTCCAAAACAAAAATCTCTTCCATTTGTCTGCGTACACTTTCCTTGTACTAGGCCTCCTAGCTTCCAAAATTACATTCAAAACTTGCTGAGGAAGTGGAGGCCCACTTTGGTTCAAAACAGAATATGCCAGGCTGTTAGGTGCAGAGAGTGAAGCTTGACATTTAGCAAATGGCTGTCCTCCTGCGACAACAGGTGTGGAATCGAAGGCAAAGGCCATGGAGGCTTCCGTACCAGACTTCTCAGTAATGGGTACCAGTGCTGTCGAGGCC
The DNA here is from genome assembly GCF_019279795.1 of Protopterus annectens. Lineage (NCBI taxonomy): Eukaryota > Metazoa > Chordata > Ceratodontiformes > Protopteridae > Protopterus > Protopterus annectens. Next base: position 1,519,657,617 of record NC_056743.1, on the reverse strand, counting down.
AATCCGGAGCTATTAAAATCATCCTTGGCTTGTCCTGTCTGACCTTCAGAAGTACCTTTGGGAGGAGAGGCAGAGGTGGAAAGGCATATACATGAAGATTGCTCCAATTGAAAGAAAGAGCATCCACTTTCCAAGCTGTGGGATGAAACCTTTTTGTGCAAACCTTTGGCAGCTGATGGTTTAGTGGAGAAGCGAACAGATCTATGTCTGGAGTTCCCCATGACACTGTCAATTTCTGAAATACATGAGGATCCAATTTCCACTCGTGGGGATCCATAATTCGTCTGCTCAACACATCTGCTAAGGAGTTCTGTGCTCCTGGCAGAAACCTTGCCTGAAGATTGAGCTGTAAACTGAGAGCAGTTTCCCACAAAATCATTGCTTGCCTGCATAGAGGATAAGAATGCGTTCCCCCTTGCTTGTTGATGTACCACATGACAGTTGTGTTGTCTGTTAGAATCAACACCTGCCCTGGAAGAAGCAATTCCTTGAAAGCAATTAACGCAAACTGGACTGCTAACATCTCCTTCATGTTGATATGTAGATGTTGTAGTCTGACAGGCCACTTGTTTTGTATCCACTTTCCATTTAGATGAGCTCCCCAAGCTTTGTCTGAGGCATCTGTCGTTAAAATCTGACTCGCCTCTGGCCGGGTCACAGAGAGTCCCTTGTTTAGGTGACATTCCTGAGCCCACCACAAAAATTCCTTTTGAATGCAAGGTATTATTTGAATGACAGTGTCTAGATCCTGGCAGTGCTGTGTCCATACATTTTGAGATACCATTGTAGCTTCCTCATATGCAGTTTGGCATTGGGAAGCACCAGAATACAAGATGCCATGAACCCTAAGGCTTGAAGGACTGTCCTTGCAGTCAGCCCGGACTGATGAGATAGTTGATGGAAGTAAAGGGATAGACTCTTTTGTTTGTCCGGGGTTAAAAAGGCCATCTGGGATGCTGTATTCAGTCTCACACCCAGAAAGCACATGTCTTGAGAGGGTACTAGACTGGACTTTATTTCGTTCACAGAATACCCTAGGCATCTTAGCACTGCTATCACATAATCCAAATGATGAAGAAGCTCTTCCCTTCCTTGAGCCAGAATTAGGCAGTCGTCCAAATAAGGATAGATCTGTATTCCTTTTTGTCTGAAGAAAGCTATCACTGGAGCCAGAACTTTCGTGAACACTCTGGGCGCAGTAGATAAGCCAAAGGGCAATGCAGAGAACTGATAGTGAGAAGTCCCAGCTCGAAAACGCAGATACTTCCTGCAACTTAGTCTGATAGGAACATGAAGGTAAGCCTCCTTGAAATCCAAAGTTACCATCCAATGATCTTTGCCCAGCAGAGGTAAAAGCTGCTGCAACGTCAACATTTTGAACTTGGGAATGTCCAGATAAGTGTTGAGGATAGATAAATCCAAAATTGGTCTCCACGTGTTCCCCTTCTTTGGTACTAGGAACAGGCGAGAATAAAATCCTAGGCCCACTTCTGGCAGAGGGACCGGCTGTATGGCCCCTAGTTGGAGCAACAGAGAAACCTGTTTGTGAGCCTCTAGTCTTTGTGGAGGAGGAACGTCTGGCATGCCTTTGAAAGGAGGCAAGGTATGGAAATAAAACCTGTAGCCGTGGTGAATGATATCCAATACCCATTTGTCCTGGGTAATTAAACTCCAATTTTCTTTGAAAAGTGCCAACCTTCCTCCCAAAGGTGCTGCCAGACGAGCAGGCTCTGGCAGCTGAAAAGGTAGGTCATTGGGTCTGCTGACGAAAGGACTGACCCCTGCCCTCACCCGAAGCCTGTGCAGGAGAACTCCCTGTTCTAGGCCTGAAAGAGCCCTGGGCTCTGCCCTTACCACGTCTAGAACTACCCCTAGACTGTGAACCATAAGAAGGATACGTCCACCCTTTAGTAGGCCAATTTCTACTAAACTTTGGAGGTTGGACCTGCAAAAAATCTTTAACAGTCTGCATAGACTTAGCCTTGTCTTCTGACATCCGGTAAATGACTGAGGCAAGAAAAAAACAAAATATTCCCCAACGGGGTACTTAGCCAACTTTGAACTCGGTCTGAAACTTCTAAATCGAAAAATCTCAGAACGCCAACCAGCACTTGCAATACTGCTTCTGCATCGGACCATGCGGCAAAAAAGACTGAGGATATGACGTCGGTCATGCGCATTTGTACCCTGACGTCCTGACGTCAGTCAAATGCGCCCTGACCGACGTCAGCCTTATACTTTGATATTCGGGCCGACCAAGGACAGCGGACTACCCAAGTGTTAGGACTGCAGCAATGTGAGATGAAGAACATCTTTTGTTATGTTATAGCCCCTCATACCCAAGTTCGACCAGTACTGCTTACTGATGGAAGTTTCAAATAACACAAGAACATAAGGCAAGTTCTCAAATCCAGTGATGCATCTCTGTCTTCTTTTCCACAAATGCACAGAGGTACATATATGTTTAGTGATTAAAACTTCATTCCTTGTTCCCAGTAAAACTCCCAAAGTCTTCTAAAGAGGTGTTTGTGTGAGTACATCAAATTAATTTTGGCTTTTTCCATGATCTCCGAGACCTCAATGAGAAGGTCTGTCAGGATCAAAAACTCTATAGTAGCAGCCAGATCCAAAGGTGAAACAGATTACAAATGTGCATAGATTAGGATCCTTCTCTTTCTCCTTGCGACTGGTACATATATTTTATTAACAGTGTCTGCTTAGAAACAAAATTGCACACGTTGGAAACACAACTGCATACATTTGAGACATTTGGGTACATTATATTTGAATACTTGTAATTCTCTTGTCTTACTATACTCTGTTTAGCTCTATTTTTGATCAAATACTAAAACCGCTGTCCTTTGTGAAGTACTGAGGGCACGCCAACTTTAGTTAAAAAATGCAGACAATTAACTTTCTGCTGACTTAGTCAATAAAAAAATAAGTAACTATAACTCAGACACAGCATATGTACAGGTAACATTAAGACACAGTTTGATCTGAAGGATGAACATATCAAACAATAAAGTGAAAAGCTATGTGTATAAAATTTTCAAACATTTTTCAAGCAAGAATGAGACTGGAGACATTTCTGATTACCAGAGAATCAGTGGGTTGACTGCTACACAGTGGAGAAGGAATCCAACAGAATTAAATGTGTTTAAAATAGCACATTAAAAGTTTCTTACACATTACTTTTCCACACTGTCGAAAAGTAGAAAAAATACTGAATGTGTACTCACTACTTATATGAGACTAGTTTAAATACTGTTTCTGTATGAGATCTTGTACAGATCATTAGGACAAAGAATAATTCATGGGTGGGAAGTCTTACACAATTAACAAATAAGTATATTAAAATGATATTAAAAAGTCAAAGCCAAAGAGATACTAAATAAAAAAATAGGTTCTACTGGAGGTCAGGTGAAGGGGGGCAAACAACAGAAATAAAATTCAAAAAGTGAAAAAAATCCCAAGAAAGGTACAAGGTGTTAGCAGAAATAAGATGAACCAGGACTAGAGGTCTTGGCAGCATTGTATAGATTAATATATTTTTCTGTGGTTCTTTAAAGACCTGACAGTAGTCCCTAGGGCAGGTTTAAGGCAAAGGTCAATTTGCAGTGGGATGCTAGAATGAAGTAAAGCCCTGGATAAGCTGCACTGCTGATAACTTCTAGGAAGGTAAAGACTTGCAAGACAGCTCCTGTGTAACATGATAGTAATGGTGTACGTTGTGTCCTGAGTAAGACATTACTTATTTGTTGGCATTTGTTTACAGGGATAGTCCACTGGGCCAAGCACAGCCCATTTTCAGTGGGGGACCAGGAAGAAAAGCTCCAAAAGAAACATATTTACAGTATCTTAAGCACAAAGGATAACTATTTTTACAATGCAGAACTTACATAAAATAACAATAACACATTGGATTAACTTATTACAAGGTAATTCAGTTACAGTTCCCAAAGTAGTATGTGTAAGCATATTATTATACAGGTTTAAGCTTAAAATTATGTTACGAGATTACTGGCAGCCAGGTTATAGGAGTTATAGGAAGTGGGAGGAAAAGAGAGGAACGTGCAAGAAAAAAGGGGAAAGAAGTTGGTAGAGATTAGAGCCAGAGTGAAAGGGTGAGAGTAAAATAGAGAATTGAAGACAGAGGACTGGGAAGGAAGTTGCTACTGCCACAGGATAAAGAAAGACAGAGCGTGTAATTAGAGTAGTTTAGTGGAAAAGAACAGGGAGTAGAATGTTAGTTGAAATGGGAGGGAGAAGATGGGTGGTTACCGAAGAACTAGGTTATGGAAGGAGAAGGCCTAGTACAATTACAGATCCAGGTAGAGCGGACATGTTTTCGCAGAGATGTTTTGAAGGAAACAGTGCTCTGGGTGGTGCAAATGGCCAGGGGAAGGCTGTTCCATTTTTTAGCTATTGTCCAGGAGTGTAGTAGTTGACCAGCGGGTAGTTTGGGTTTGTGAATTTGTAGTAGGTGTTGGTTTTCTGATCTAAGAGACCTACTGGGATTGTAATGGGAAAATAAGGAGTTTAGGGCAGGGCAGTCGAGATTTTGAAAGTATATTGTGTGTGGTAGTTAGTTGAAGATAAGTGAGATAGTGGGGGACCTGAAGCCAGTTTAGTGTTTTGAGGGATGTGCAGTGGTGGGTGGAGAGGAGGGAGTTTATGGCAAACTTAGCTATTTTGTTATAACATGTTTCTAATTTAGTTATGAGTGAGGACTGCATATTGGTTAGCAGGGAGGCATTACAGACAAAACATTACAATGCCAACAGATCTTGCTTGAAACAACAAACACAATAGTGGCAAACTGGATGAGATTTTCAAGTTAGGGAGCCATGAATGCCACAGCCAGGAGAATTCTTAAGTTTAAAAAAGAACTTGGCTAGGATGTCAGACCTAGAGGTCTCAGATGATTTAGTGGTGGAATTCATCTAACCAGACTGCCAGAGACAGGACAGGACACTGTCATGACAGCTTTTAGCTGATTTGATGTAACAAAGGTTGTGTGTGAAGCCTCAGGCTCAGCGCTGCTCTTACATAAGGCACGACAGCTGTAACAGATCATGACTATATTTGAGTGCCAATAAGGATCTTCAGAAATCTAGTGGCCAAGATGCATTTCAAATGAATTGTCAGGATAGTGCAAGAAAGACACTGACTCAGAACTGGAGTGCTCTCTATGTGGGATACAAACCCACCAACATTCTACGGGGAGTACAAACACTAAAACTGGTATGCCTGTCATTTTATAACACAAATGGATACCATGGCTGTGGCCAAAATCACATTACTATCCCATCAATGACAAGTCCCTTTCTCAGAATGACAAATACCAAAACAATGTTAATTTTATTTTATAAAATGAAGAAGTAAACATTTGGTAACCATGGAGGCTAGAAAGGAACTATTAAATAAATGAGAAGTTAATGATATGTGTATGATACACCAATAAGTCTTTAAGCAGTGGGACATTTTACAGACAATATCTTAAGTTAAGCCAGCAAGATCAGTCTGCATATACTTACATTTAGGATGTGCTTTAGTAAGTTGATAATCAGCCCTCAGTGACCGCACAACGTGAACCACATCCTGGACTAGCTGGAAATTGACCTCTTCTTCTGGGCAATGCCAAGAAACCTGAAATTCAAGTCACAAAAGACAGCTCCTATATGATATGAGTATGTATTACAAAGTACAGTTGTGTACACTTACCATAAATGTAGATGTTCGAGTGTATTCACTGTTGCAGTCATTACATTTGGGTAATCTGCTGGCAGGTTGCCCTCAGTCGGCCTGAATTCCAAAGTCTTGGGTCCTGCGTCGGTTGCTGTCTCCTCTTCCATGATGTCAGGGGTATAAAACAAGCAGCCAACGCCATTTTCTTTAGTTTTTCTTGCCCCAGATGTCAGGTGCCCCCAAAAAGGTAGCACATATATATATATATATATATATATATATATATAAACTATATATACATACATCAATACAAACTTTACCTTCATCTACAAGTAAATACACCACATAGGTTGTAGAAGATAGAGAAGGAAAGATAAACTCCAGAATGAAAGGGGGATGGCGGGAGGGTAACCTGGACTGCAACAGTGAATACACTCGAACATCTACATTTATGGTAAGTGTACACAACTGTACTATGTTCTTCGTGTTTCACAGTTGCAGTCATTACATTTGGGTAGAATCCCAAAGCTATGGATGGGAGGCTGGAGCTAAACAGCATTAGGTGCGGCTATAAGGCCCTGCAGAACTGCAGTGGCAAAGCCTGCCCTGGACTTAGAGTAGAGAGGCAAATGATAATGCTTTGTAAAGGTGTGAACAGAACTCCAAGTAGCAGCCTCTAGAATGTCTTTGGTTGATACTCCTCTGTGAAAGGCTGCTGAAGTAGCTGCAGCTCTGGTGGAATGAGACCTAATGCCCTTGGGCAAAGGTTTGCCATGGTGTAAGAAGCAGAAATGAATGCAGTGGCTCATCCACTTTGAAATAGTCTGCTTTGAAATAGCCTTTCCTTCTGATCCTGCAGTGTATGTCACTAGTAATTGCTCAGTTTTTCTTAAGAGCTTTAGTCCTGCTCAAATAGAACCTTAGCTGTCTGTGTACGTCCAAGGAATGCAGAATTCCCTACCCTTTGTTCTGCAGATTTGGATAAAAGGTTGGCAGATGAATAGTTTAGTTAAGAGCCACACTGGAAACCACCTTAGGCATAAATGAAGGATTGGTCCTCAGCAGGCGCGGCTCGTGGCATCGGGCTGCCGGACTGCAGCCCCCTCAGCTACACAGCTGAGTACTTAGTTTATTTTTTTTTTATGTAAAAAAAAAAAAAAAAAAAAAACAAAATCTGTTTTTTATACTTTAAATTTCGAGTCCGCAACTCGAAATTACGCGCATGCGCATTGCGCGCTTCTATCGCAACAGCGGTTTTTTTTTTTTTAATTCTTGCTGCAATGTTTACATTGCAGCCCGGAGGAGCAAAAAAGGCATCATTGTGATGCCCAGAACTCCCCAGAAGTCTATGCGGTTGAGACACAAACCGCATAGATATGGAAAGGGCTCGGACTGCGACGTCCGCAGGCATGTCATGACGTGCTTGCTGGGCAAACGCTGCTGATTGGTTGTCGCTCTCTTCCCGGGCTTTATGTCCTGGGAAAAGAGCGAGAATCAGTCAGTTAGCTTCGAGCTTCAGCTTTCCTTCCTTTTGTTTCGTGATCATCTGTTTACTTTTTTTTTTGTGGATTTTACGTTTGGGTGGATTTAATTTTTGTCAGCTGTGCAGCATGTGCAAGAACAAGAAAGAAGAAAGAAGAAAGAAGAGTGAAGGTGGCAGGTTCAGAATTAATTAAGTAAATGTTAGCCTTCCCTTCACATGAACATTGCCATTCTAAGAGTAGTAGAGCAGCATTCATATGTAAAATTTGCTATTCAACTCCTGAAAAAAAAAAAAAAAACATATTTTCAGTACAAACGCTCGCATCTAGTTACTTCGATTTTGCATTGTATATTTTCCCCAAGTAAATCATGGAGTTAATGTGACGCATTTCACTGAACACAATTAGCAAGTATAAAACTGGCTATACTGTTCGGGAGGTCCTGGCGTGATGTCTTATTTCATCAGCAATAATATTTCAAATGTGGAGGAAAGGAAAATATAAACAGGGAAGAAATAGTGTTTATTTGTAGCATCTCATTTTGCTATTGAAATTTAGTTCTTGGCAATTTATAGAATATCTGTAAGAATATGACCACTCTTTTATTGCCTCATAAAAGTGTTCTCATTTGTTTGTGTTTTACTGCATAAAATTAATTTAACAAGGGAAGTGAGTAAAAGGCATGTGTCATTAACTGTTTTGCAGCTGTTGAAATAGATATGTACTGCTGTTTTTCTATGAAACAGAAAACCATACTTCTGTGACATTTTTGAAGTATCATATTAAATTGTACAGTGAAATCCTGGTACAAGACCTCAGATAAGATAAAATAGTGAAACATGGTGGGGGTCATACTTCTCTCTCTCTGCGTCAGAAAAATGTGTTGTTAATACAGAAAAAAAATTCTACTGAGTTTTTAATGAATCAGAACAATATTTTAAAATTGTCCCTGATTTTGCTCCTTCAACTCCCAGTATTTTGTGGATTTGTCCCCGATTCATGGGTAAACAGTCAGTAGAACAGGTACAACGTTTATTTATAGTCTTTTTGGTACAGGTATAGCATTTCAGTATTTGTTAGCTGCTGCTTCTCCGTAGTTGAACAAGTGCAACTGTGCAACAAGGAAGTTTAGTGTGTACTACCATCACTCTGAATGGGGAAAATGACAGCAATTCAAAATTTTAAACCCAGGTTTTTCGAAGTAGATGCCTGCTAAGGAAATCAAACTGTGTACTCCATAAAGTAGCTTACTATAAGGTCTTCCCAGTTGAAGCTGTTATTAGCTCATTTGCCTACTGTAAGTCCCAAAAATAGTGTTTCTGTTGTACTGCTGTAGTGCTGTGCTATCTGGCATTGAAACAATGGAATAATGCCAGTAATTATGTATGGGGCTGGAAGGGTACCCCAGCTGATAGTTTTACATGCTTTGTTTGTTGAGCATGGATTGTGGACTCTGTCATGGATTTTTTTTTAACAGTGAGGTTGGGGATGATCTAACATTTTAGGTGTTTGATGTCCACATTTTTTTTATATTTGGTAGAATGATGTTTGTAGAAATGTGTTTGAACAGATGACTGTCATTTAGGTGAGGTAGTGTCTTGCTTGGATGGGGCAGAGTAGTTAGGATTTGGAGTTCTCACTGCCATGAACTGGATTCTTTTTTCTGGTTAGGGAATTTCAATTAATTTTTTTTTTGGGGGGGGGGGGTTCCTCAGTGGTTTCCTAGACTGCAAGCCTAGTAAATACTTATGGCCCTAATAAGAGGGAAGGGACATATTTTGATATATATTTTTTATTACACTCATGCCAAAGCTGATTGCATATTTACTGCTGTAGAGAAGTATCTTGCCTGCATACAGCTTGTATATAATTTAATAAATGGTATAGTTGCTGCATGTTTATTCTATGACTGACCTGATATTTTTTATATTTTTTTTAATTGATATTGAAATTGTTTGAATATATTTGTGAAAAATGCTGAAAGTTGTACACTGTTTATAATCTGGCTTTCCACCTTCAGCCTCTTAACAAGAAGCATCTTTATTAAATGATACTTAATCATTCATACATACACTAACTGTGAAACCATATAGGTTAATTGACATTGAGAAAGTGTTGTGGTTTAATGTATTACAGTCATGAAATCATTAAGGTTGAAGGATTCCTGGTTCATGTTGGAAGACATCCAGGAGAAAATGTTTTCTATTACTGACATGCTATTGTTTGGAGTGATGTATAGTGTGATGATGCAAACTGCATTGTTTTAGGCTAATTTTAAGTGATACTGTTTCTGCATTTGAGAAATCATGTTTTGTTTGAGTGAAGAGGATGGTCATTTGGATGGAATAGATTAATGTGATACTGCCTCCCATTTTGTGTGTGCCATTAGATTTAATATTATAGCCTGGTGGGAATAAATGCTGGCAGAATGATTAAAAAAACAGTAAAAAAATGAGATTTCATTTTTTTTTACACTAGTGCAAAAACAATTGTGCTAGGGCATCACTGTTTCTCAAACAAATAATCATTCCTTCTCTGAATACCGGTTTAGTCCAGTTCAGGATCACAGTGTATCTAGAGATCATCTTGGTATTTATTGGACACAAAGTGAGAAGCTAATTTTTGATAGGATGCTGGTCTGTCACATGTATGACCGTGCATACACACACACACTCACGGAGATAATGAGAAAGGCAGGATACAAAAAGAAAACAAAGACGTAAAAACAATGCAGATAATTATGAGTGAAAGAGGCCAATAATAAAAGATACAATGATAAAAAAAAGTCAGTGGACCTAAACTCTAGTGATGAAGGGTATGCACCCAGTACGCTGACCCTAACATCCAGTGATGGAGGGTATGCACCCCCATTCATTGCACCTGAAATTTAGTGATGCAGGGTACATACATACCCACTGCATTTTGCCTAAACTCTTTTTTGATAGGGGGTATGGACTCACTTCACTGTGCCTAACATATACAATCATTCATTGTGCATAAACTACATTTATTTCATGTAAATAAGTATGTCAAGCATTGATCCCATTGCGCCATAGCCACACCCCGTCTTGTTGGCCACACCCTGTCTTGTTGGCCACACACCATCTTGTTGGCCACACCCATCCAGCTGTCTCCTGCAGCCCCCCCTTTGATTTGAAGTCACCAGCTGCCACTGGTCCACAGAGACACCCTGTCTGGGTAAAATATGATAAAAGGCTCCACAGCCATGAGGGCCTGTAGCTCTGAGACTCTTCTTGCTGAAGTAATTGCTAGTAGCAGAGCTGTTTTCCATTATAAGAACTTTATATCAGTAGTAGCAGCTGGTTCAAATGGAGGCTAGGTGAGCTTTTCCAACACATAATTGAGGTCCCATGCAGGTACTGGTGATCTTCTAGGAGGCCTTAATTTTTTGGCTCTTCTAAGATCCTGCTTTAGTAAAGGATGAGAAACGATTGGTGGTTCTGTATTGTAATGAGCCAAAATGGCAGAAGCATGGATTTTAATTAATAGAAAGATGGGCCTTTGTCAAGCATCTCAGTCAAGTATTGTAATATCTGAGGAATATTTGGTTCTGCTGTATCGGTTCCTTGTGCTTGATTCCAAGCACAGAATCTCTTCCATTTATCAGCATAAGACTTTCTAGTACTAGGCCTTCTGGCTTCCAAAATGAGATCCATCACAGCTTTACTGAGAGGTGTTGTTTGTATAACTACATGATCAGCCATGCTGCCAGGTTCAGTGTGTGGAGTTGATTGTGCAGGATCTGATTGTTTTGCTGGGACAGTAGTTGAGGTCTTTGAGGTAAGGTCCAAGCTGGGTATTGCGACAAGTTCCTTAGGATTGGGTTCCAGTACTGGCGGGGCCAGTCCGGGGCAATTAGTATCATCTTTGGTTTCTCTTGCCTGACTTTTAGTAGGACCCTGGGAAGAAGAGGCAGAGGAGGAAAGGCGTAAACTGATAGGTTTTTCCAACTGAAGGATAGGGCATCCACTTTCCATGCTTGTCTGTTATAAGTCCTTGTGTAGAATCTTTTCAATTGATAATTTTGAGGAGAGGCAAACAGATCTATGTCTGGGCTCCCCCATTTCTTTGTTACCATGCTAAAGACTTGTGGATCTAGTTTCCACTTGTGAGGGTCCATAAGGTTTCTGCTTAAATCGTCTGCCAGAGTATTTTGTTTTCCTGGCAGGAACTGAGCTTGAAGATGTATTTGGTAAGTCAAAGCTGTGTCCTACAGTGCCATGGCTAGTCTGCAAAGGGGGTATGAGTGCGTGCCCCCCTGCTTGCTTATATACCACATAACTGTGGTGGTGTCCGTCGTTATCAGTAGTAGTCCTGGATGAAGTAAGTCCTTGAAGGCTGTTAGGGCATTTTGAACAGCTAGCATCTCTTTTTGGTTGATATGTAGATGCATTTGTTTTGGGGTCCATACACCCTGAATGCATCTTCCCACCATGTGGGCCCCCCATGCATAATCTGATGTGTCTGTTGTTAAGGTTTGGCTGGCAGGGGGTAGAGTAAAGGCCCGTCCCATGTTTTGGTGACGTGCCTTTGCCCACCATAGAAACTCCTGTTGTAGGTAGGGAATGAGAGGAATCATTGTTTCCAGACTGTGACAATGTTGACTCCATAAACTTTTTAGGTACCACTGAAGTTTCCTCATATGCAGTCTTGCATATGGAATCAGTAAGATGCAGGATGCAATGAAGCCCAAAGCCTGTAGAGTTTGCCTTGCAGATAACTGGGTTTTTGTTGCCATCAGTTTGAAGTAAGTTGTCAGTAGCCTTTGTTTGTCTAGCGTGAGGTAAGCAGAGAACTACCTCACAATACAGCCTCGGAGGGAATTAATGCAGCAAAACACTTTTATTGAAATATAAAAAACACCATTAACGTAGTTAAAAATCCGTTTTCATTTCAGCAACTTCATCAGATGTGGGCTGAAGCATAACTCATCATGTTAAATACTCAAAAATAAATGACATCATAAATTAATTATCCAATGAAGATCCATTAAAATTCAGTCAAATGTTTTCCATCAGTCCTTTTGTAACAGAATCGAAACCTGACACAACCCTCAGCAGTCTATGGCAGGGTCTGAGTAAACTTTTCCAGTAAATGGAAACTGAGTTAATGGGATCAGTAGAGAAGGATTCCTAGTTTAAAGACGGCACCTGTTGTTTCTGGGACTGAAGTAAGCTCACACTAGACATGAAGGGGGAGGGCCTGCTTCCTTGTTTGGTTTTAATCACCTCGTTTTTGCCTTACTTTGGTTTACTGGTGTGAGGTAAGCCATCTGGGCAGTTGTATTCAAGTTTGCACCCAGGAATGTTATCTTTTAAGAGGGTACCAGTTGTGATTTATTTTCGTTTATTGTGTACCCTTGGCATGTTAGAAGCCTTTTCACAAACGCCAGGTGTTGAAGAAGAATGTCCTTTTTCTCTGCTGGAATGAGACAGTCGTCCAAGTAAGGATACATTTGTATACTTCTTTGTCAGCAAAAAGCAATTACTGGTGCCAGGCACTTTGTAAAGACCCTGGGAGCAGTAGATAAGCCAAAGGCAGTGCAGAGAATTGGTAATGCATTAAGCCAGCCTTGAATCTGAAGTATCTTCTGCACGATTCCCTTATTGGGACATGCAGGTATGCCTCTTTTAGGTCTAATGTCACCAGCCAAGTATTCTTGCCCAGCATAGGCAGCAGCTGCTGCAAAGTCAGCATTTTGAATTTTGGACTGTCCAGGTATGTGTTCAAAATTAATAAATCCAGTATTGGCCGCCAGGCCTTGTCCTTTCTGGGTACCAAGAACAGTCTTGAGTAAAAACCTTGTCCTTTCTCCTGTCCTGGTACTGGCTGAATGGCCCCCATATCTTTGAGGGACGTAACCTGTTTCTGTGCCTCTGCCCATTGATTTTTTGGCAGATCCGGCCAACCGTTTGCCATTGGCAGAGTATGGAAATGGAATCTGTATCCCTGTGATACTATGTTTAGTACCCACTTGTCCTGGGTTATTAACTGCCAATTTTAAGCAAAAAGTGCTAATTTTCCCCCTAAGAGTGCTGCCAAAAGCTAAATGCTTGGTGAAGGCAGAGGGAAGTCATTGGGACTGTTTTCTGTAGGTTTGCGCTTTATCTCCTCCAGATTTGGGGGTAGAAGCACCCATTGCTTTGACCTGTAAAGAATCTTGTGACTGGTATCTGGAACCCTTTGGGCATCTGGATTTGCCCCTTTGAGCTCTGTCTGACACAGGAAAGGACCAATTTTTTGTAGGCCAGTGTCTACTGAATCTTGGTGGCTGCAATTGTAATAAGTCTTTTACATTTTGCATAGACTTAGCTTTGTCTTCCATTTTCTTTAAAACCTCTTCTGCCTTAATACTAAACAGAGAGTCATACTGTAAAGGTACATCCAGTAATTTAGCTTTAACATGATCAGGCAAATTTTTCTCTTTTAGCCAGGCATGCCTCCTAATCACAGATCCAGTAACTGCAGCCCTGCAGGAGGCCTCTAAGGAATCAAAACCACATTGCAAAGTATGCTTTCCAACTTGTTCAGCTGCATTCAATAATTCCTGCAATTCGTTATTTTCTGCACATTCAGAAATCAACATCATTTTCTGTTTCAGCAATCCCATAACATGTTGTTGATACTTGCATATGAAACTGACAGTTTAAAGCCCTAATAGCCAAGGTTGCAGATGTATAAACCTTCTTTCTCCATCTAACCAGTGCCCTTGAATCTCTGTCAGGGGGGTAGGATTTTTCTGCTGTTGAGGCCTTAACTTCCTTTGGACCCTGTGAAATAGTTTCAGGATCAGCAGCAGGGTTTCTAAATAAAAATTTGTGTGAGCCAGTGACCCTGTAATATATGTCAGGCTTGCTGGGAGCCGGAGGTAAGGAGTCCGGAGTCAAGCTTGACTCCGAAAACACATCATCCACAATGTCTAAAACAGGGGGTATGGATAAAGGCCTGTGCTGAGGGAGAAGAAGGAAATCCCTGAGCCTCTTTTTTGATTCTGAGAAATCTTGACTCTCCCAGTGAAAATGCTCCCTCAAAGTATGCAAGGTTTCTCCAAATGAATAATCCTCAGGAGGTGATGCAGATGGGATAGTCTCCTCTGCATCAAAATCCTCATAGGGAGGTATAGATAATTCCTGATCAGAAGAGGAATCAGAAGAAATAGAAACCTGTTCTGAAGATTCATAATCAGTGTCTTGCCTAGGCCTCTTATTAGGAGGGGGATGGGAACCCCTGATCAAGGTAATAAGGTCTTCAGCCATTTTGATCATCTGTTTTTTAGGCATAGCGGCCTGTGCACGTGGCTCATGCGTCAGTTTTTTTTAGCTTTAGAAGTTGCTTTTGTCTTTGGTTTTGCAGCTGTCATCAGTTTGATATAAAAATGTTGAGGCCTGAATACACCCTCAGAAGCCAGTGCCTGCTCAGCGGCTCCGGACCCATCCGAGGGAGATACATCTGTGGGTCCAATACTTTGAGTATCTCGTGGCGTGCCGGACTCCACATGGGTCTCGGTAGGGGCCTGCGACTTGAAAGTAGCAGGTATCAGGGGCTGCGAAAGCGCCTCACTGTGTACTGGTGAACCGGCGACTGGCTTAGGAGAAGCTTCGTCATCAGTTTTGGACCTCTACTGTCTGTCTCTGTCATTTTCTTTGTATTTTTTATGTACTCCGGTAGTCGGATTGCTATCCGACGACATTTCTGGGTAGTTAAATCTGTTTCCAAAATACTTAGAGGCAAAAATATACAGACGCTTAATAGTGCTTTGGTTAAATCTAGCACAAAACCGACAGCCAGGCACGTTGTGATCAGGGCCTAGGCAAGGAATACAGTATAAATGGAAATCCTTATGAGGTATTTACTTCCCACAAGTAATACAATTATTAACTTTTTCTGACATTGGAATGGAGCAAGGAAAAAGTTTCCCCAACGGGGTACTTAGCTTTAGTGAAGACTTCGGTTCTGAAACTCAAACTCGAATATTTCAGGAGTCGGCCAACCAGTACTTGTGAAATGCTTCTGCTTCCGGCACCGCGCGGCAAGAAAGACTAAAGAAAATGGCGTCGGCTGCTTGTTTTATACCCCTGACGACCTGACGTCATGGAAGAGGAGACACCAACCAACGCAGGACCCAAGACTTTGGAATTCAGGCTTACTGAGGGCAACCTGCCAGCAGATTACCCAAATGTAATGACTGCAACAGTGAAACATGAAGAACATCACTGTGAGCTAAGGAAAAACAAACACTGTCATTATTCAAGATAAAGGAGAGGCACACAGCATTTATGTAAAACATTTAAGCGAGTAATCAACTCATCAGCTGATAATCTAAATATCTCTCTAGTGGGTAACAAGTGGAGTCACCTCACTAAAAACCCTGTCCTCAACACAGTTCTTTAACTGTCTAATTTCCACATTTGGGAGTATATACACGTCCCTCTAGAGTATGCCAATGCAACAAAATGGGCTCTAGAAGTTGCTCCATGTTTTCCATTTCTTTTTCCAAACAATACACGTGATATGCATCTGAAAAACAAGGACACAAAATTCAAAACTTAGCACACGTGGTAGGGTATGACAGTCTATGCAAGTGTAACAGAATAGTGGGAGAATAAAGTTATCCACTGTAAATTTTTTTTTGAGTACTAGCTGGTATGGGAAGTTCTTAAATGTCTGATGTATTTTGCTTCAAGAAGACCTACACACTAGAAAGCAGCTTAACAGAATTCCAAGCAGTTTAAAAACAGCCAAAGAGGCAGAACAGAGAAAGCACTATACTGAAGCATCAAAGTGGCAAAAAGGACTAACTCCTGGAAATCCAGTCCAAGCAATAGTACTTGGTGAATGTATGCACTAGCCGCCAAGTGGCTGCAGTTTCACTGTGCAGAAGGGACACATTCTTATAAAAGATACTGTAAATAGCTATAGCAATGTTATGATTTACTAGAAGATGGTTGGCCAATAAGTCCACAGTCATGCATCTCTTAAGTGCAATCTTACTCTGGCAACACTTGCAGTGCAGCAGCTCTTAGGCTGTCGGATGTGTCATTTTCACAAACTATGAGATCACGGGACTTATATTAAGGGAAAGAGGTGAGGTTTTTTTTTTTTACTGATTTTTTTTTTCTTATACGAGTTTGTGCAAATTCAGAGTTAGTATATTTAGAAAACAGGTGAAGGGCAGAGTCCTACAACAGGGGAATTACAGCCCTCCCTGCAAAATTTTTTTGACATATAACTATTGTAGTTGTTACATTGAGTGGTTAAGCTTGAGTGGGGTTTAGAAGATTAAGGAAGACACATTATTTGCCACATCTCTTGCAAAGCATTCGTTGTCTCCATTAGCTAAAGGATGTTTAGCTACCTGAATGCAAATACACATGTATTTAACAATTAATTTGGACAAAGTTTGGTTAACCACAGTCAGGCTCATCCTATCTGCAGCAATTGAGATAAACAGCTGATCCACCCTCCTTAACTCATGCAAACTCTTCAGGTAAAACCTGAATAGGTGATGAAGATCTAATGTATGCAGAGACCTCTACCCTGGATTCTGTTCACAGAAGTAAAACAAAGGAGGCATGTGCCGCACACCTCTCAACTGTACAGATTTTCTCAGAACGTCCAGGTTTTTGCCTCATATTTATGGCTGATTTTTCACAAAACTGTGGTTTTCTAGAAAATCACTGTCAAATCATTTAAGATTGAAGTCAGAAAACAATGACAGGCATTTGAGTTTCAGACTTCATACCCTTCAGGAAATTCATGCTAATGCAAAACCTGTTATTATATCGACTTTTTAAGTCTGTAATGGCAATATTTGAAAATTGTCCATATTTTTGGGCCTTTATCCCCCCATTACTTATGGCTTTGTCCAGATGTTTTGCTCTAATAGGTTGAGAGGTATGGAGGTGGTCTAATCTGAAGATAAATCCAAAACTACTTTAGACAGAAAAAGATGAATAATTCTGAGGGCTACCTGACTCTCAAGAAAAATTAAATAAAGCCCTCATGAAATATAGGTCTATAACTCTGACATGCTAGGAGCAAAATAAATGGCCACCAAAACTGACATGTTAGCCTGTGAATAATTATGTTAATGTCACAAGGAGCAAAGTGGGCTTTCTAAGCTACATAAAGTAGTAAAACCTTTGTTGCAGGTCACAGTTCTGCTGCACATAACATTATGATATACCAAGATGGTAAAAGCAGACACATGAAAATGAAATAAATGAAGCCAAAATCAAACAGGCATCTAAGGCAGGTGAAAATCACCTTAAAAATTTAGTTGCAGAGGTAGAGAGGACATCTTTCCCCACAAATGAATCACCTCTTCCAGGATTTGTCATCTCTGAAAACTCAAACAGAAGGCCCATCAGGATAAAAAAAAAATGTAAAAGAGCTGCTAGGTCCAAAAGGGTTGCAGGTCTGTTGCCCCTATCTAGATGGACTCCTTTGGCTCATACAAGAACAGATTTCTGTAATACCAAGGACCTGAATGCATGAAACCACACCTTTTCAGCTCCTCTAAGATGTAAGGATGAACCATGGTCTCTTCTCTGACTCCAGCCAACAAGAGTGGAACTGTGAAGAGGAGGAAAGGCTTAAAGAAACATTCTCACCAAAGAACTGAGAAGAGTTTCTGCGTAAATTTCAGTAACTGGCTAGTAAGTGCACCACCTGGATGCCAGCGAAAAAGAAATACAGAGGACCTGAAAGAAAATCAGCTACAAAACATGAGGAAAATCATTGACTGAGAGAAGTACTGCAGCTGTTCAGCAAAAAGCAGTACAAGCTCCTTGCGTGACTTCCAGTAACCTAGAGGAAATTATAAGGCAACAGCATATACATACCTGAGTAAAATAAACGAAACACTGACGGAATATATCAACTTAATTAAGAACAGTTTGGAAAAAATGGAAGAAGCTTTAAGTAGATATTCAGATGAAGTGATAAAACTGCAAAACCCAGAGGATGAAGTGAAGAAAAGGCTGGCAGAATGTGAGATTACTCAAGAAGTGATGTTTAAAAAATAACAGAATTAGTGGACAGAGCACGTAAGGAAAACCTGAGATTTTCTGCTGTACCACAGAAGCTGGAAGGAACAAACTGTATTAATTTTATGAAGGCACAAATAAACAAATCAATGGTATTCCACAGCAGGAGTTGCTAACTGAAAAGGCACACTGTGTGCATGCTCCAAACCTGGCTATGAGAAAGCAACCTAGACCTTTAACAGTAAAGATGCAATCCTACCATCAGAAGGAATTTATTCTGACAAAAGTGTGGCAGAAGGACTAAGTACTAAAAGTGGGAGACAGCAGAGTATTTGTGGAGAATGATTACTCACTGTACACCAGGAAGAAAATAAGTCAGTTTATTCCACTATTCAGGGAATGTTGAGAAGCAGGCATGAGATTCAAACTGTTGTACCCAGCTATCTTAAAAATATTATTTTCTAGAGGGACAAAATAATTTTTTGATGCAGTACATGCTAGGGAGGAGATACAAAAGTTTGTCCAACAAAGTGAGCTGTGAAACAGAAGGAGATTCCACTTCCTGTTTCTCCGGTAATAAAGACCACCGAGAGACTGTGCCAGTGAAATCTTTTCTAATGTTTCAATGGAATATGCTTGAGAGAAGAAAAGAAGCACAAAAGTTGACTAGAAGAAACAAGAGTAAGCTGGAAATGAAAAAGAGGATTTGGGAGATGGAGATGAACAGGAATAAAATCAATAACTTGGAAATTGACAAATGTGGGATTATAAAGCAATACTTACATTTGTGAAACATGGCAGAACAAGAAAATCTGGAAATATTAGACTTTTCTGACTTTGCTAAACTTGTAAGGGACTCTAAAGCATATGCCCTACTTCATGTCATTAATGTTTAGGAAAATACTTAGGAGAGGGGAAGAGGAGGGAGAAAGGTAACCGTAAGTAAAACTTTTTTTTCTTAATTGTAATATTTTTATAGTGCATATTTTTCTTTGCATTCTATAAAGTAAAGTTCTCAGTTATTTTTAAGTGTAATGGGGATACTAATGTAAACAGGTGCTCCTGTTATTTTTCTTTTTTTCTCCCTTCTCTCTTTCTCCTTCACTTTTAAGAAATGTATGCACTGTAATGTAAAAAAACAAAAACAGAAGAAAAGTTTGGTTAAAAGAGCATGGCAACAGAAAAATGATGCACTTTCTCTTATTCTTGCATAGGGGAAAGACTTAACTTGATCTAGTAACAAGTTTTAAGAGAAAGCAAGTAAATGAAAAAGAACATTGAAAATTATAAAACTTTTTTCTAGCAAATAAATTTATGCCTAGTGTCAACTCTGTATCTCGTCCTCATGTCTTCATGGAGACAAACTGATAAAGAGAAATGGCAAGAAGATAATGTTTTCTGAAAGCATTCAAGCATTTTCCCATCTAGGAGAGCTATAATGACAAGACAAAACAAGATAGCACTTAGTAGAAGCACATGCTGTATCGTGCGTCTTAGCACGGATAACCTTTCTTTTAGGATAACCCAAGTCTAACTGTGGCTGTCAGTTTGTCAACTGTCTCACAGATAGAGACATGGAAGAGCTCTCTGATCATGTAGCCCAGGTGGGTATGACCCTGACCCTGAGTAGCATCCTGCCCTCACCAAGAATGATACCGCAGTATAAAGAAAAAAATATCAATTTCAACAATTGGTTAAGCTTCTGGTGTCATTCAAAGGGGATCCAGAGTCAGCCTGGGACGACATGCTCGACAGGCCTCGTTGCTTCGCAAGAGACGGCTTGCACCTGACACCCCTAGGCTTTCGAATACTGGCCAAGGCTCTTGCTGCCCCCATAGTGCCTTTTTTATGCAAGGCTCAAAAGTCAAACCCACCTCCTTAAACAGCACAAATAAAAAAATGAGGGTTATGCTACTCAACACCAGAAGTTTAAATCTCAAAATGCATTCACTGGAAGCACTCCTCAGTATGGAGAACGTCGACATCTGTGCAGTAACTGAAACCTAGTTCAAGGCTCCACAGAGCACCCCAGGACTACCAGGCTACAACTCATACCACACATTTCGGCCTCAGAACATGGACCGAAACACAAAAGGAGGGGTGTATCTATATTCATCAAGGATACCCACACCTCCAGGTTAGTGGCGCAGCATGATACTTCTGAGATCATCCATGTGCAACTAACATCAGGCAAATCTGCAATGCAAATTGTGGCCTGCTACAGATCATCCTCCATGACCCAGGACCACCACTCCGCCTTTCTGGAGACGCTGGAAAACATGAAAGGTCCTACCGAACACCCTGATATTGGGCAATTTCAATTACCCTACCGTTAACTGGGAAAACCACTCAAGTACAAACTCCCATGTCCAGCACTTCCTGGAATTTATCCACTCAAATGCCCTGGATCAGCTGGTAAACTCCCCTACCAGAGGTGAAAACATATTGGACCTGGTCATCACCAACATGGGCGACAGGTGTTCCACACCAGAGGTCAACCTGTCACTGGTTAGATCAGACCATAAACTAATCACTCTGGATGCCCACACCACACCAACACCTCCAACCAAGGAAACCACAGTGAAAAACTTTTCTATAGCAAACTTCACCTTACTTAAGACAGAGGTGGTAAGTTTCACAGCCCCCACGCTAAAGGATAACAGTGTCCAAGATGCAGGAACCTTTACAAATGCACTCTATGAGCACCTACAAGGATGCATGGATCGTGTCATCCCTAGCAAAGCCAAGACTCACTCCCCTAAGAGAAGGAAACCAGTCTGGTGGACCCCTACCATAAACAGGCTATACAATAGAAGGAGGAAACTAGTTCAGAAAAAAAGCAAATCCCAAGAAAGAAAGACATCCCTGATCAGTATCAGTAAGAAACTAAGGTCCCTCATAAAATCCTCCAAGGCTAACTTCGAAAGAAAAATAGCCAAGGATTCGAAAGACAACCACAAAGTCTTCTTTAGCTATGTCAAGAATCTAAGTGGCAACTCGCAGATATGCTCTGAGCTAGTGCAAAATAGCACAAAATATACTGAACCCACTGATATTGCCAACATCCTGGCAGATAGATTCAGTGCAAACTTCACCCCCCTCTCACCCCCAAAAGGGCCCACAACAATAACGGAAAAGTGCAGTGTCCCGGATATCACAGACGCACAGGTGAAAACAGCCCTTTCAAAAGCCAAAAGCACAGCGTCAATGGGGCCAGATGGTGTCCTAGGCTGCGTCTTGCACAAACTACAGAATGAACTTACCCCCCACATAAACACACTGTTCAACCTCAGCCTCTCCACAGGCTATGTGCCCATAGAATGGCGTACAGCAACGGTTATTCCACTCCACAAAGGAGGGGCCACAACTGACCCTGGTAACTATCGCCCCATAAGCCTGACTAGCCTGGTCTGCAAGGCTATGGAGATGGAACTCATTAACAAAGACATTGGGAACCTCCAAACGCTTGACCTGACCCAGTTCGGCTTTGTTAAGGGAAGATCATGCCTACTAAACCTGGTTGACTTCTTCGAGACAGTCACCAAGGCCATAGATGAGGGGAAGGTAGTTCACACCGCCTACCTTGACCTCGCCAAAGCTTTCGACATCATTCCCCACTCAGGAATTATAGAAAAACTCACCAGCCTGAACATAAAACCCTACGTCACGAGATGGGTTGCCAACTGGCTTACAGACAGAATGAACATGGTAAAAATATCGGGCTCCAGGTCCGACTCTAAACCAGTCACATGTGGTGTCCCACAAAGCTCGGTCCTGGGACCCCTACTGTTCGGCATATACTTCTCAGAAGTACAGGCAAACACAGGAGGACTACGGCTAACCAAGTTCGCTGATGACTGCAAACTGGGAGCCGTAATTGACTCTCCGGCTGACACGGGCATTCTCCAAAAGGGCCTTACCGAGATGGACACCTGGTGTCAAAGTCATGGTCTCAAGCTAAATGCTAAAAAATGCATAGTCATCCCATTTGGGAAAAACAAAACACCCATGAATTACCACATAGGTGGCAGCCCCCTTAATACAGAAGAGGTAATAAGAGATCTGGGGACCCAGGTAGATTGTAATCTCTCCTTTGACAATCATATTGCCAAAGTAGTTAGGAAATCCTTCTATGTAGCCCATCTAATTACTAAAGGGTTCGCATCTAGAAATAAAGAGGTTATAATGCCCCTCTACTCGTCACTCATCAGACCCATCATAGAGTACAATGCCCCGTTTGGGATGCACATCAAGACACTTCCAACAGCTGGAAAGACCATAAAAGTACCTCACCAAGAGGATTACTGGTCTCAAACATATTTCTTATGCAGCCCGACTGGAAAAACTCCAGCTGTACTCAGTGGCATATCGCTTACTCAGAGGTGATCTCTGCCTGACTTACAAAGCCATGTCCAACTCAGAATTGATGGACATGCTCCACCTAAAGAAATCCAAGTCACTGCAAGCCACTCGCTCTACTGAGCTAAACCTCGCCACAACAATACATAGAACATGCTGGAGGGATATCTTCCTGTCACAGAGACTCCCCATGCTTTGGAACAAAATTCCTAACTACATTAGGCAGAGCCCCTCACTAACACTTTTCAAGAGAAACCTTGTCGAGTGGATGGGTAACAGAAAATACATCCCTGGGATCACTTCATTGGCTCTTCTTGACAGAGGCTCAGTTAATTAATCAATGGGGCGGCAAAAGCTGACACATTCTGGCTAGGCTTATAAATGCCCTCGGGCAGATAGCCTAGTACCTACCTATGAACCTATGTATACAAAAAAGAAAGAGGAATGAATTATATTAAAAATGTAGAGTGCAAACAGCCATGCTACAGGAGACACACTTAGAAAGAAGTAAACATGTGAATTTGATAAAGAAAGGTTTTCAAGACTGTTATTCAGCAGAATACCTGGAACAAAGAAAAAGGGGGGTTCTTACATTAACTGGAAGATGAGCTCCAAAAGTGATAGATGAGGATAAAAAGATAATAATGGTAGATTTGTAGTGGCAAGGGACTACTGGCAAGGGAGGAGGATTACACTGGCATATAGTTATATTACATCTAAAACTGCTATAATGGAGTTTAAGAAAATTCTGGGAGAAATAATCAGCTTTCAGTAAGGAATATTACTTATGGGGACTGAAATTTGATTTGTAGCAGTGAAGATGTGTCGGGGGGGCAGAAGGGAAAATATAACAAAGGAGGGTAGATTTTCGAAAAAATTTATGAAAATATATGGCGCAGAATATGTGAATTCAGTATCAGGAGTTTGGAGTGAATTTACATAGTATTCCCCAAGGTACAAAAACTGCACTAAGCTAGAAGACAAAATTTACATTTCACAAGAGCATGTGCAATTAATTGAAAGTCTTGATACGCACCCAATTAATATTTAAGATCATATGCCAATAATAACTGAAATAAAAAGAGAGTAATAAAATAAAAATGAGACAGTAGCGCTTTCCCAATTATCTGCTGAAAAGAGAGGAATTTAAGGAATGGGTACTGAAAATATTCAGCAGCTATTAGAAAAGACAAAAATTTGTTTTAAAAATGAGGTGGAAATAAAAGAAAGGGAGAAATGCTTAAGAAGCAACAAGAATTATTTAAAAGGACTGACAAATGTTAAAGTAGTGAAGAATAGAGAGAATCTCAGAACAATATGAGAAGCAACTGCAGAATGCTAAACAGAAAATATAGGATTACCTCGATAATACGCATGCGTTTAGAAAGTTTGCTGTTAAGCAACTGTTTTTTAATAATAATTCTACAGCACAAAAACGTTTAGCACAATGACTCAGGCAACAAAGTAGAAAAGGCTGTCGCTAAGCTTAGGAAGCCTACAACAAAGGAAGATAACAAGAGATCCTGTAGGGGTATTAGAAATTTTTTGGAAATTCTATGAAAGTATAAAGCAGAGAACTATGTAAATCAAAAAAAGGTACAAATGGAAATGTATAGGGAAGAATAAAATACGCCAAGGTTAGAGGCAGATGAGGTTTAATTACTAATATGATAAGAGGAGGGGAGATAAAAATGATGTATTACCAATCCACAGAAAAGTCCCCATGTGGAAGCTTGGAAGCTGGGAGGGAAAATGATAAAGATCTGGAAGGTTTTAACAATATTTTAAGAGGAGGAGAAATACCAAGATCATGGAAGAAACCGGTGGTAGCTGTAATACCTAAAGAAGGTACAGACTCATCAGATCCAGCTTCAAACAGGCCCATTTCAATACTAAACCATGATTATAAAGTGTTTATGTCTACAATGGCTAAAAGAATGGCAAAAGTGATGCCAAAATTGACAGATATGGATCAATGTGGTTTTGTGGAGGGGAGGCAAACATTTGATAACATTAACAGAACCCCAATGATGCAGAGGGAAGCATAATCCAGGAGAAACACACTGCTGTTGGTGGCTCTTGAAGCATAGAAAGCATTTGACAGAGTAAGTGAGGACTTTATGAACAGGCCAATGGAAGCATTTGCATTCCTTGATAAAATTATATGGTTGATTAATAGGAAACATGAGGGATCAGAGGCAAAAATTGAAGTGGGTGGGTTCCTCTCTAATAATTTCTGCTTGAGAAGAGGAAAGTACACTTACCATAAATGCAGATGTTCGAGTGTATTCACTGTTGCAGTCATTACATTTGGGTAATCTGTTGGCAGGTTGCCCTCAGTCGGCCTGAATTCCAAAGTCTTGGGTCCTGCGTCAGTTGCTGTCTCTTCTTCCATGACATCAGGTCGTCAGGGGTATAAAACATGCAGCCAACGCCATTTTCTTTAGTTTTTCTTACCCCAGATGTCAGGTGCCCCCAAAAAGGTAGCAAAAAATAAATAAATATATATATATATATATATATATATATATATATATATATATATATATATATATATACAGATACATGCATCAATATAAACTTCACCTTCATTTACAAGCAAATACACCACATAGGTTGTAGAAGATAGAAAAGGAAAGATAAACTCCAGAATGAAAGGGGGATGGCGGGAGGGTAACCTGGACTGCAACAGTGAATACACTCGAACATCTACATTTACGGTAAGTGTACACAACTGTACTATGTTCTTCGTGTTTCACTGTTGCAGTCATTACATTTGGGTAGAATCCCAAAGCTATGGCTGGAGCTAAACAGCATTATGTGCGGCTATAAGGCCCTGCAGAACTGCAGTGGCAAAGCCTGCCCTGGACTTAGAGTAGAGAGGCAAATGACAATGCTTTGTAAAGGTGTGAAAAGAACTCCAAGTAGCAGCCTCTAGAATGTCTTTGGTTGGTACTCCTCTGAGAAAGGCTGCTGAAGTAGCTGCAGCTCTGGTGGAATGAGACCTAACGCCCTTGGGCACAGGTTTACCATGGTGTAAGTAGCAGAAACGGATGCAGTGGCTTATCTTGGGCACAGGTTTACCATGGTGTAAGTAGCAGAAATGGATGCAGTGGCTTAACCACTTTGAAATTGTCTGCTTTGAAATAGCCTTACCTTCTGATCCTGCAGCATATGTTACTAGTAATTGCTCAGTTTTTCTTAGAGCTTTAGTCCTGCTCAAGTAGAATCTCAGCTGTCTGTGTATGTCCAAGGAATGCAGAATTCTCTCCCCCTTGTTCTGCGGATTTGGATAAAAGGTTGGCAGATGAATTGTTTGGTTAAGAGCAACACTGGAAACCACCTTAGGCATAAATGTACGATTTGTCCTCAGAGAAGCCCTGTCTGGGTAAAATATGATAAAAAGCTCTACAGCCATTTGGGCCTGTAGCTCTGAAACTCTTCTTGCTGAAGTAATTGCTAGTAGCAGAGCTGTTTTCCATGATAATAACTTTATATTAGCAGTAGCAACTGGTTCAAATGGAGGCAGGGTGAGCTTTTCCAACACATAATTGAGGTCTCATGTAGGTAATGGTGATCTTCTAGGAGGCCTTAAATTTTTGGCTCCTCTAAGATACTGCTTTAGTAAAGCATGAGAAAAGATTGGTGGCTCAGTATTGTAATGAGCTGAAATGGCAGAGGCATGGATTTTGATTGATGAGAAAGATAGGCCTTTGTCAAGCATCTCAGTTAAGTATTCTAATATCTGAGGAATATTTGGTTCTGCTGTATCAGTTCCTTGTGCTTGGTTCCAAGCACAGAATCTCTTCCATTTGTCTGCATAAGATTTTCTAGTACTAGGCCTCCTGGCTTCTAAAATGACATCCATCACAGCTTTACTGAGAGGTGTTGTTTGTATGACTACATGATTAACCATGCTGCCAGGTTCAGTGTCTGTAGTTGATTGTGCAGGATCTGATTGTTTTGCTGGGACACTAGTTGTGGTCTTTGAGGCATGGTCCAAGCTGGGTATTGAGCCAAGTTCCTTAGGATTGGGTGCCAGTATTGGCAGGGCCAGTCTGGGGCAATTAATATCATCTTTGGCTTCTCTTGTCTGACTTTTAGGAGGACCTTGGGTAGAAGAGGCAGCGAAGGGAAGGTGTAAACTGATAGGTTTTTCCAACTGAAGGATAGGGCATCCACTTTCCATGCTTGTCTGTGATAAGTCCTTGTGCAGAATCTTTTCAATTGATAATTTTGATGTGAGGCAAATAGATTTATGTCTGGGCTCCCCCATTTCTCTGTTATCATGCTGAAGACTTGTGGATTTAGTTTCCACTCGAGAGGATCCATAAGGTTTCTGCTTAAATCGTCTGTCAGAGTGTTTTGTTTTCCTGGCAGCAATTGAGCTTGAAGATGTATTTGGTAGGTCAAAGCTATGTCCCACAGTGCCAGGACTAATCTTCAAAGGGGGTATGAGTGTGTGCCCCCTTGCTTGTTTATATACCACATGACTGTGGTGTTGTCCGTCTTTATCAGTAGTTGTCCTGGATGAAGTAAGTCGTTGAAGGCTGTTAAGGGCATTTTGAACAGCTAGCATCTTTCTGGTTGATATGAAGATGCATTTGTTTTGGTGTCCATAAGCCCTGAATGCATCTTCCTGCCATGTGGGCCCCCCCAGGCATAATCTGATGCATCTGTTGTTAAGGTTTGGCTGGCAGGGGGTAGAGTGAAGGGCAGTCCCATGTTTTGGTGACATGCCTTTGCCCACCATAGAAACTCCTGCTGCAGGCAGGGAATGAGAGGAATCATTGTTTCCAGACTGTGTGAATGTTGACTCCATAAACTTTTTAGGTACCATTGAAGTTTCCTCATATGCAGTCTTGCATATGGAATTAGTAGGATGCGGGATGCCATGAAGCCCAGAGCCTGCAGAATTTGCCTTGCAGAAGACTGTTTTTGTTGCCATCAGTTTGAAGTAAGCAGTCAGTTGCCTTTGCTTGTCTGGCGTGAGGGTAAGCCATCTGGGCAGTTGTTTCCAAGCTTGCACCCAGGAATGTTATTTTTTGAGAGGGTACCAGTTGTGATTTCTTTTTGTTTATTGTTTATCCTAGGCATGTTAGAAGCCTTTTCACGAACACCAGGTGTCAAAGAAGAGTGTCCTTGTTCTCTGCTTGAATGAGAGAGTCGTTCAAGTAAAGCTATATTTGTATACTTCTTTGTCTGCAAAATGCAATTACTGGTGCCAGGCACTTTGTAAAGACCCTGGGCGCAGTAGATAAGCCAAAGGGCAGTGCAGAAAATTGGTAATGCATTAAGACAGCTTTGAATCTGAGGTATCTTCTGCACGATTGTCTTATTGGGACATGCAGGTATGCTTCTTTTAGGTCTAAAGTCACCAGCCAAGCATTCTTACCCAGCATGGACAGAAGCTGCTGCAAAGTCAGCATTTTGAATTTTGGAATGTCCAGGCATGTGTTCAAAATCGATAAATCCTGTATTGACCACCAGGCCTTGTCCTTTCTGGGTACCAAGAACAGTCTTGAGTAAAAACCTTGTCCTTTTTCCTGTTTTGGCACTGTCTAAATGGCCCCCATATCCATGAGGGACGTAACCTGTTTCTGTGCCTCTGCCCATTGATTTTTTTTGGCAGATTTGGCCAACCATTTACCATTGGCAGAGTATGGAAATGGAATCTGTATCCCTGTGATACGATGTTTAGTACCCACTTGTCCTGGGTTATTAACTGCCAATTAAAGTGCTAATTTTCCCCCTATGGGTGCTGCCAAAAGATAAGTGCTTGGTGTAGGCAGAGGGAAGTCACTGGGATTGTTTTCTGTAGGTTTGCGCTTTATCTCCTCCAGATTTGGAGGTGGAAGCGCCCCATTGCTTTGACCTGTATGAATCTTGCGCCTGGTATCTGGAACCCTTAGGGCGTCTGGATTTGTCCCTTTGAGCTCTGTCTGACACAGGAAAGGACCAATTTTTTGTAGGCCAGTGTCTACCGAATCTCAGTGGCTGCACTTGTAAGAAGTCTTTAACAGTTTGCATAGACTTAACTTTGTCTTCCATTTTCTTTAAAACCTCTTCTGCCTTAATACCAAACAGAGAGTCATGCTGTAAAGGTGCATCTAGCAATTTAGCTTTAACATTATCAGGCAGATTTTGTTCCTTTAACCAGGCATCTCCTAATCACAGATCCAGTAACTGCGGCCCTGCAGGAGGCCTCTAAGGAATCAAAATCACATTGCAAAGTATGCTTTTCAACTTGTTCAGCTGCATGCAATAATTCCTGCAATTCTTTATTTTCTGCACATTCAGAAATCAGCATCATTTTCTGTTTGAGCAATCCCATAACATGTTGCTGGTACTTAAGCATACGAAATTGACAGTTTAAAGCCCTGATTGCCAAGGTTGCAGATGTATAAACCTTTTTTCCCCATCTGTCTAGTGCCCTTGAATGTCTGTCAGAGGGGGTAGGATGTTTTGCTGCTGAGGCCTTAACTCCCTTTGGACCCTGTGAAATAGTTTCAGAATCAGCAGCAGGGTTTCTAAATAAAAATTTGTGAGTCAGGGACCCTGTAATATCTGTCAGGCTTACTGGGAGCCGGAGGTACGGAGTCAGAGGTCAAGCTTGACTCCGAAAACACATCATCCACAATGTCTAAAACGGGGAATGGCTAAAGGCTTGTGCGGAGGGAGAAGGAAATCCCTGAGCCTCTTTTTTGATTCTGAGAATTCATGACTCTCCCAGTGAAAATGCTCCCTCAAAGTATGCAAGGTTTCTCCAAATGAATAATCCTCAGGAGGAGATGCAGACGGAATAAACTCCTCTGCATCAGAATCCTCATAGGGAGGTATAGATAATTCCTGATCAGAAGAGGAATCAGAAGAACTAGAAACATGATCTGAAGATTCATAATCAGTGTCTTGCCTAGGCCTCTTATCTGGAGGGGGATGGGTACCCCTGATCAAGGTAATAAGGTCTTCAGCCATTTTGATCATCTGGTTTATAGGCGTAGAGGCCTGTGCACGTGGCTCATGCGTAATTTTTTTAGTTTTAGAAGTTGCTTTTGTCTTTGGTTTTGTAGCTGTCGTCGGTTTGATATAAAAATGTTGAGGTCTGAATACACCCTCAGAAGCCAGTGCCTGCTCAGCGGCTCTGGACCCATCCAAGGGAGATACATCCATCGGTCCAATACTTTGAGTATCTTGTGGCATGCCGGACTCCACATGGGTGTCGGTAGAGGCCTGCGACTCAAAGGTAGCGGGTATCAGGGGCTGCGAAAGCGACTCACTGAGTACCAGCGAACCGGCAACTTGCTTAGGAGAAGCTTTGTCGTCGGTTTTGGATCTTGATTGCCTTTCTCTGTCCTTTTCTTTGCTTTTTTTTATGTACTCCAACGACATTTCTGGGTAGTTAAATCGGTTTCCAAAACACTTTGAGGCAAAAATATACCGACGCTTAATAGTGTGTTGGTTAAATCTAGCACAAAACCAACAGCCAGGCACGTTGTGATCAGGGCCTAGGCAAGGAATACAGTATAAATGGAAATCCTTATGAGGTATTTGCTTCCCACAAGTAATACAATTATTAACTTTTTCTGACATCAGTATGGAGCAAGAAAAAAGTTTCCCCAACTGGGTACTTAGCTTAAGTGAAGACTTCGGTTCTAAAACTCAAACTCGAATATTTCAGTAGTTGGCCGACCGGCACTTGCGAAATGCTTCTGCTTCGGGCACCGCACGGCAAGAAAGACTAAAGAAAATGGCGTCGGCTGCATGTTTTATACCCCTGACGACCTGATGTCATGGAAGAGGAGACAGCAACCGACGCAGGACCCAAGACTTTGAAATTCAGGCCGACTGAGGGTAACCTGCAAGCAGATTACCCAAATGTAATAACTGCAACAGTGAAACATGAAGAATATCCTCCAGCTCTTTTGTTATTTGCATTATAACCACTGGCAAAGAAAATGAGGGACTCAGAAATTCAAGGATTTAACTGGTATGGTAGTCAAGAAAAGCTGGCTCTACTTGCAGATGATATTATTTTATATATGATAAAACCAGAAAAGGACATTTCAGTGTTGTGGAACATTTTGATACAGTTTCACATCTTTCTGGGATACAAATTTAATAAAGTTAAAACAAAAACTGGAAATATTTACCCATACGCAAATTGGTTTAGTAATACCCATATTTATGGGGACATGATAAAATTAATTACTTAGGAGTACGGATTGAAAGCTGCGGTGGTACAGTGGTAGTGTTTTGCCTCACAGCAAGAGGTTCTCCTGTTTGATTCTTGGCTGGAGTGCCTTCTGTGTGGAGCCTGCATGTCCTCCCCGCAGTTGAGTGGCCTCCAAAAGACATGCGTGAATGGGTGTGCCTTCGCTGAAGGTTGGGCGTCGGGCTGGCAACTCGGCACCATAAAAATCTACTGCCAATCATTAGCAGACTGGAGTTCCGATGTGGTGACCCCTAACCGGGAAAAACTGAAAAGACAAACAACAACTTAGGAGTATGGATTAAAAATGATTCTGGTGTGGCAGCTAAGGATATGTGGGAGGAGACTAAACAAAAAATAATACAACTGAGAAATTGGAAGCTCTGTTATACGGATATGGATAGTAAGATACAAGCAGTTAAAATGTTTTAGTCCCTTTAGTCTTATACACAAGATCAGACATATTTTAGCAACCAGAGGAGAAGCTGTGGATAACAATAAAAGAGCTGGAGAATTTTATCTGGGAGGGGAAGATGGCAAGAGTCAAGTGGGATAAAATGATTCTTCCAATAGAACAAGGTGGATTGGGATTACCAAGTTTGAAGGAGTATTTCAGAGCAACCCAGTTAAGGCTTCTCTACATAGCACAAGCAGAAACCTATAATTCAAAGTGGAAACGGATGATGATGAAACAGACGGGAAGCTCAAAAAACAATGACAGATGGGGATTTTAGATGCAGATCTTTAAGGAGAATAATCATAACAATCACACAGAATATTATATTCATAAAGTAGCAGAAAGTATTCTAAGAACTAAGTCAGCATGAACATGGAGAATGGAGATTCTGCCGATAGGGATGATTGCAATTAGGGATACCGACAATATGCAATAGGGGGCTGGAATTTATTGGAGAAAACTGGCAAAGGAACCAAGGTACTGGGAGCAAATATCTAGAGAGGGAATGGTAATAGAATGGGAAGACGCCAATAATTTATTCGGACTGTAGGTTAGAAATTGCCTTCCCTATCAAGGAACTATATCAGAATATAGGCAAAGAGAAAGCAATAGGCGGTCCTAAATGAAAGACCAGCACTGGTAGAGTTTTAAGTAGAATCTAAAACAAAAGCTGCTGTTAAAAAAGGAATTAGCAGAGCATATAAAACACTGCATGATAACTATAAGAATCAATCACAGGAGGTTAGAAAGGATTTGGATAAGCAATTCACAAAGAAACAAGGAGTGGATATATGTATGTCTCCCAAATATGCAACAAACTCTACAAGACTTAGAATTTTTACTTGGAAATGTTTACATTGGTATTTTTATACCCCAAGTAGCTGCCAGAGAATTTTTCCTCAAGTAGACAGCAAATGTTGGGGGTGTGATGGGGAACAAAGAGGTAACAGGGAACATATTTTCTAGGAGTGTAAGGAGTTGACAGACTTTAAAGATTCCCTGCAGACTACAGAGATACTGGGTGAGTAAATTGGTGCATCTAGGGAAATTGATTCTTCTGAGCTATGATACAGAATCAGAATTGTCTAGTAGTAATAAAGCCTTGCTGAGTCTAATTATGGTGGCTGCCAAAAAAAGTAATTACTAGAAAATGGAAATCAAAGTCTAAACAAACTGTACTAGAAGTAGGTGAATATAATAACAGAGATAAAACAACTGGAACTGGGATCTTTAGAAGAGGGTAGGAGCAAATTACATAGAAAAATGTGAAATGTGGGAACAATACATACGGGGGAATGAGGTTTAAATGAAGGCAGGATTTGAATGAGTTATGTAATGTCTGACTGACAATGACTGTGTACATTATAAGTGATGTATAATGTCTGCAACTTAAATTATGCCAATTTGGCCTGTGATGTATAATGCTTGCAAACAGGATTATGTCAATATGGCTTGTTTTCATTTATATAAATGTATGATAGCTTATACCATAAGTGATAATTTAATAAAGATGTTTCTTGCTACCAAAAAAAAAAAAAAAAAAAAAAAAAAAACTTCAGCTGCTTGATAGCAAAGCCTTGCAGTCATGGGATGTTACGAGTGATTTTTTTTCCCTTTTAAAACATTAGATATTTACTTACGATGTAATGACTACTCAGTAAAGACGAATTTTACAACATTATCATGTTCTGCACGGTGTGCAGAAGGTGACAACATCTAGAATGGAAATCAAGTACAATGGAAAATCCATTCATGGTGCATGAATCAATGCATCCGGATCTTTATGTGTAAAGTACCATACCTCAGTCCAGCCTCTGAGGTTGTGTAAGGAGCTAAAAAATACTACTTTTATCTTTCTCAAAAGTATTTCAGTGCAGCTCAGTGCTGAACAGGAAGGAACCCTACTACTTCAGCTGCTTGAAAGTATGCCACTGTATCCATGGCATGTTACAACTTTAAAGAAAATATTTAGTCTCAATGAAATGCATAGTATTTTTACTTGTAATATAATGACAACTCTACAAAGAAGTGCCCTGGACATTATTGTGTTCTGCACAGTGAGCATAGATTCCACACGATACCTACAAGGGAAACAAAAGTTCACTAAAAGGACTATAGCAACGAAAGTGCAGTTGTGTAAATTCTTACCATAACAGGAGATGTCCTTCTCTTCACTGTTTTAGTATTCTTAACATAAGGGATTCCCTGCCAAGGGCAGCCCATTGTCTGGCCAGTATACCAAAGCCTTTAGGTTAATGATACGCCATACATCACATGTATGCTCCCAGCACAAGATGTAAAGCATCAAAATGACATCTAGATGTATCATCCTCAGAACTGAGAGCTCCAGGAGGAATGCCAGTCCTAGGATACCAGAGAGTAATATACACATCAAGAGGGACAAAAGACCAGGGGGAGGAGGGAAGGAGTGAATACTGCAACAGTGAAGAGAAAGGCATCTACTGTTATGGTAAGATTTTACACAACTGTACTATGTCCTTACATATCACTGTTCCAGTATTCTTAACATGAGGGAGAGTGCAAAAGCTCAGGAAGAAAATAGGGAGGAGGAAGGATCAGCAGAGCCTGTTAGGAACCCATGAAGAATTGTCCTAGTAAAACCAGCTCTAGCCCTGGATATGACATCCAACTTGAAGTGCTTGGTAAAGGTATGGACCAAAAACCAGGTAGCTAGATAGCTACTTCAAGGATGGAATTTGTGTTCAAACCCTTGAAAAAAAGCACCAAAAGAAGTCACAGCCCTAGTAAAGTGAGCCTTAACCATAGAAGGAAGGCTCTTGCCATGATAAAAATAACAAAAAGAAATGACTTTAGAAATCCAAGAGGAAATATTCTGCATAGAAACTGGCAAACCTAATGATCCAGGATGAAAAGAATTAAAAAAGCTGATCAGATTTTTGAAAAGCTTTACCTTTGTCCACATAAAATCTGAGTAGTCTTTGCACATCCAAAGTGTGCAACACCTTCTTACTAGCAGACTGCAGATAAGGGAAAAAAGTGGACAAATTCATAGACTAACAGAAACTCATTCACCACCTTAGACACAAAAGAACTGGTACGAAGAGACACTCTGTCCTTATGCAAAACTAAAAAATGAGTACCAGCCATAAGGGCTTGAAGCTCAGACACCCATCTGGCAGAAGTAAGGGCTAACAAAAGAACAGTCTTCCAAGAACAATGCTTTAAGGAAGCTGAAACTGAAGGCTCAAAAGGAGCTTGAGTCAATATCTCCGAAACAAAATTATGATCCCTGGAAGGAGGAACATGTTTCCTAGGAGGCTTATTATGAAGGACACCTTTAAGAAACAGTTTGGTCTTGAAACCAAAGGTCAAAGGAGGACCTAGAGGTAGAAAAGTAGAAACAGCTGACAGGTGGAATTTAATAGAAAAATATATCAACCCAGCATTGAGCAATTCACACAAATAAGAAAGAACCAAAGTGGGTCCAGGTTATGAGAAAGATAAATAGAAAACCTGTTCCATTTGGACAAGTAGGATTTCCTAGTAGTGGGTTTTCTGGCCTACTGCAGAACCTGAAACACATCCTCAGAAAAAAGGTGTCTATAGGGAATCAAAATCCTATCACCCACAGTATCAGTTGAAGAGTAGACAGGTGGGGATAGATGAGAGATCTCTTGTCTTGTACGAGAAGATCCACGCTGTCAAGTAACTTGTGATGATTGCCCTTGGCTAAGTGCAGAAGAAGAGGGAACAAATGCTGTCTGGGCCAAAAGGGTGTCACCAGCAAGACTTTTTATCTTGTACAGGACTTTTGGAATGAGAGGAAGGGGAGGCATAAAGAAACACCCCTTCCATGAAAAAGATGGGGCATTCATCTTCCAGGCCACAGGACATGGAGGCCTAGCACAAAATTGAGGAAGCTGCCTGTTCAGAGTGGAGGCAAAGAGTTCTATTTGAGGAATATCCCACTGGTGGATAATGTCCAGAACCACATCCCTGTGAAGTATCCACTTGTGATATTTTGTTATGGACCTGTTCAGGGAGTCTGCCATTAAATTCTGACTTAAAGGAATGTACACCTCCTGAAGTGTGACTTGGTACTAAATTGCTAGCTCCCAAACCTCGAGTGCCAATCTGCAAAGAAGATAGGACCTTATCATCCCTCCTTGTTTGCTGATGTACCACATCACTACGGTGTTGTCTCTAAAGATCTTTAGGGACCCTGGAGAAAAAAAAAGAGGATGGAAAGCAGTTAGGGCCAACAGAAGAGCTCTTATCTCCTTGACATTGATGTGCTCCTTCTGCTGCTGAGGAGACCAAAGGCCTTGCACCTTTAGGTTTCTGAAGGAAGTCCCCCAACTCCTGTCTGAAGCATCTGTGAACAGTTGCTGAGAGGGAACCAGGGCTTGAAATGGAAGCCCTGAATTCAGTTAGTTGGTGAATCCACCACTGAAATTCCAACTTAAGGCATGGAACAAGAGGAACTGGAAACTCTAGGGGATGAGAATGCTGAAGCCAAATTGACTTTAGATACCACTGAAGCTTTCTCATGTGCAGTCCGGCAAAGAGAAGCATAGGGATGGTGGATGCCATGAATCTCAGAGCATTCAGAAATTCCCTGGCTGAAATCAAAGTCAGAGGAAGCAGGGACTGAAAAAAAGGAAATCAGAGTCAATGCCATGGGAGGAGGCAGGGATACTAGCACAGGAACAGTTTGGCTCCTGCATCCTAGAAAAAACATGATCCCGTGACAGAGACAGGAAGGACTTTTGAAAATTTACAGTGAACCCCAGGCTTTGCAACAGAGCGATGACCCACTGAAGATGTTGTAAAAGAGTTTCAGGATAGGAGGCTTGAATAAGCAGGTTGTCTAAATAAGGAAAAATATGAATACCTTTGAGCCTGCAAAAAGCAATCACAGGTGCTAGGCATTTGGTGAATACACTTGGGGAAGCTGAGAGGCCAAAGGGCAAAGCAGAGAACTGAAAATGCCAAGAAGCAACAGAGAAATGTAAAAATTTCCTGAAAAAGAGGACGAACGGGGATATGGGAGTAAGTATCCTTGAGATTAAGAGAAACCATAAAAGCCTAAGGAAGCAGTAGAGGGTGTGACGACAGGAGTTACTGCCAGCACAGCTAGCTGGACTTTTGTAAATAATTATGTCATTTGTGAATATCAAACTGATTTATCCAAGATGCTTGTGTTACAAATGTATTACAACTGTATGTCATGTGTGTATCAAATTGATTTGTACAGATGTTTGTGTTGAAAAGGTACTTGTAAAGTCCTTGTGTTTGAAATGCATCCACAGTGTGCCCTACTAGAGAGAAGAGAAATGTACATGAACTATTGTAACTGTTTAAATGTATATGTTTCAACACAGGAAACCAGAAAACAGGAGGTTAACCTCAGTCCAGCAAACATTAAAATATATCTGAAATTAAATCACTTTACGGGCTAGGCCATAAAGATGCTATCTCACAGACTTCAGTGTAGCCAGAGAAACAAAGTCTGTATTAGGAAGCTTTCTGTAGTGTCTTTGAGGTAAACTAAATACTACTCTGGAAGTGTGAAGGTATGCAACTGTTTTATGACTTCCAGCACCTACCACAGATCTGAGCAAAAGCCCTTGTGTGTGTATATTTACACGTAAGTGCTAAATCCTGCCAGCTTCCAATAATGTGGGTTTGTATGGGAACTAGAAGTCAGATGACCAGAAGCGATGTCATTCTGAATGCTATCCCAGAGGTAATAGTTAAGATATTATTTTGAAAAGTCTTTTAGTGAGACAGAGCATTCTGTATTCTGTCTTGGGCCTGACAACAAGGACCATTCACCATATCATCTGCCTTGGTCTGTTAAGTAAGTAGGGAATACAGATTCTCTTAGATTCAGTCAGGAATATAGTGAAGCTTAGTTTAGTATTGTTTTTCTTTATTTGTCTGAGTCTGCCCTGCAATGTTGTTTTAAATATTTCCTATGATTTTGAAATCTGATGTCACTGTGAATTGATATTTAGTATTGTCCTGTTTTTTTATTATATATTATTAAATATATTTAAACTTTCATTGTGGTTGATCTTAGTAGATATACTTAAGTTTTGAGAGTATCTGCACATTTATTTGGTGACACTGTGTGGGCCACTCCTAACAGCCTTTTTCCTGGTCAAACTACCATTTGTATTAGTATTAATATTATACAGTAAAAGTGGACACCTTTAAGGGTCTTAAAGTAGCAGGCAAGGGGTTCTGGTGGAAGTGGTAACTACCTTATAGTCTGGGCAAGAGGGGCATAGCTAGTAAACCTGAGCCAGCCTTTCCCAGGTGTGTGTGTGTGTGTGTGTGTGTGTGTGTGTGTGTGTGTGTGTGTGTGTGTGTGTGTGTGTGCGCACACACGCAAATCAAATCTCCATGAGTGTGTGTGTCAGCTACTTGGGCAGGGACACAAGGCACTGGTTGGACAGAGAGAGTGTTGGAGGACTTGGCTTGGAACACTTGCTAAGGACTCAGCTCTATAGCTGTGCCAGTGGGGAGTCTTACTGGGGATCTGGAGAAAGACAGAGGAACCAGCCCTGGACTGACTGTGTTCCCCGTGTGCCCTTAAGGGAAATTGTGCTTGACTGTGCTTGTTGCAGAGAGCTGCATCTGAGATATTGTGTGTGTACCTGATATCCTCTCAGTGAACATTCCCCACAGGTGCCAGTGGTGAGGACTGAGGCTCCTTGATTACTGGCCCACAGGTGGAGGGTCATCACAGAGGGGGCAACAGTCTGAAGGGGCAACAATCAAAAGGAAGGAACTTTCAGAAATGTATTCAGGTGAGAAAGATCCAGAATGGGTCTCCAAGTGCCCTCTTACCTGGGGACCAAAAACATTTTGGAATAAAATTCCTTCCTCTTTTGATCAGCGAACCTCTTGAATAGTTCTCTAAATCACAAGACACTGAAGCTCTGGTCTTGAGGTGGCTGATGAATGCCCGTGACGGGGAGGGGGGGATTTCCAAGCCACAAAATACATTTGGCAAATGATGGAAAGAACCCAGAATCCTGGGTAAGCTTAACCAGACAGAAAGAGACAGAGAAAGATGATGTGAAACAGGAATGTGGCTGGGAAGAATCGGGTAGTCAGACAGCACCTGGTTTATCAGGAAAGAAAGGTTTCTGAGCAGGACAGGTCTATGTAGAGTTAGCGGAGGGAACCCTACTACCACCCTTCTTGCCTTTAGGAGGAGGAGGAGACTGCCTTCTAACAAAGGCCGGTTTATTAGGATAGCTTCTCTGGAATTTTAGCACAGGGGAATCAAAAATGTATTTCAGGTCTTGTAACTCCTTGCCTTTTTCCTACAGGGACTTGAACAAATCAGCTACAGCAGCACCAAACTACCATTTGTTGTCCAGAGCAGCATCCATCAACTTAGCCTTAATATCAGGTGGAGGTTAAAGCCACAGCCAGGAATATCTCCTTAAAACAGAGACAGAAGCAGCAGCCTGGGAAGAAACATCTGCTGCATTATAACTACATTTAATGGAATAGTGAGCTACCTGGGAAGAAGCCCCTAACAGACAAGGCAGAAGTCTTTCCCTCAGAATCAGGAAGGTCAGAAATAACCTGGCAAACCTGAGAAAGGATAGCCAAAACATATCTGGTCATATAAGTCTGATAATTAACCTAAGGCTAGGGTGGCTGAATTATAAACCTTTTTACCCAGCCTTTCCCCAGTCATGTTGTCCTTATCAGAAGGAAGAAGTCTAGAGGAGGCAGTAATTTAGAAGGCTTGTTGGATGCCACAGAGACCACCAAAGGGTCAGCAGATGGACACTTATAAAGGAATCTGCAGTCATCAGGCACTTTATAAAACCAATCCATTTTTTAGAAGAAGGGGGCTAAGAGTCTGGGGCCTAAGACACAGAAGAAAAGGCATCCAATAAAGGAGCCAAAACAGGATGAACAGCAGAGGGTCTAACAGACTTCATTTGAAATAGCTCATATCATCTCCTCTGCAATTCAGACACTTGGGAAAAATTCCATTTAAAGAATTCCATCATCTTACAAATGGTATCCCCAAAGGAAGTCTCCTTAAAAGGAGATTTAGGACTAGCAGACTTCCCTTCGTCAGAGCCATAATCCAAAGGGGAAGGAATTTGGATAGAATAAGCCAGGGGTTCCTCATCAAAATCTTCTTCTTCCTCAGAGGAATCCCGACCCTATATCTCTTGAGGGGGAAGATAACAAAGGAGAAGCCAGGACAGAGACCCCCTAAGGAGACTTTAAGACCATAAGATTGTTGAGCAAACCCTCCAGTCACAACACAGGAATCCAACCCAGGAACAGGACAATCCCCTGGGCTTTCAGCAGCCTCAAGAGGGATGTCCTGTGGAGGAGGCAAAGCCGAAGAATTTGACCTGATTTTTTTTTTGGCCTTCTTGTTTAAAGACAAATGACCCTCAGCTGACTCGCAGTCTTTTGCTAAAAGCTTTAGATGCTAGTTTTCAAGATAGATGGCGAGAGATGAAAGACGACCACGTAAGGTCTTTGGAACAAAAGCCTGACAATTAGTACAGGATGTATGGTTGTAAGAAGCACCTAAACAAAACAAGCATTACTCGTGATGGTCTTTATGGGGAATCTCTCACACACATTGGCATTCACCCTTACTGGATATCATGGAAACCCTACAACACCACAAATGCTAAAAACAAAAAAAAAGGATAAGCAAAAAACCCCAAAGGGACACTTACCTGAATGGCTAGGTAAACCATCAATAACTTGAGTGATCAGACCGATGGATCAAAGATGGCGTTTGGGCTGGTGGCAAAGTTCTGAGGATGATGCATCCGGATGTCACCTTTATGCCTTGCCCAGGGAACGTATGTGTGACATATGGTATTTTGTTAACTAAAGGCTTTGATATACTGGCTGGATGTCGGGCCACCTTTGGCAGTGGATCCCTCATGTTAAGAATACTGCAACAGTGAAATGGAATGACAGCTCATGTGAACTAATGCATCTGGAAACAATGTATAAAATGCCATATGCCATTATCCCTTAGAGATTTTTATTAGAAAGCTTCCACACAATAATGAACAGATGTTCATCTACAAAATTCGCCTAAAACTATTTTTACCATTAGAAATTTCAGGGCAGCTTGATACTGAATATAAATCCAGTGCTTTAGCT
The DNA here is from genome assembly GCF_019279795.1 of Protopterus annectens. Lineage (NCBI taxonomy): Eukaryota > Metazoa > Chordata > Ceratodontiformes > Protopteridae > Protopterus > Protopterus annectens. The sequence continues at coordinate 1,519,617,252 of NC_056743.1, read as the reverse complement.
GCCTGTAAGAATATGGAGTTGTACCCATGGCATACTACAACTGACAAATATATTTTTATGATGAAATATACAGGATTTTTACATATAATGAAACGACAACTCAGTAAAGAAGTACTCTAGACCATAAATGTATTCTGCATTCTGAGCAGAAATGTAACCCCCCCCCACTCCAACACACACACACACACACACACACACACACACACACACACACACACACACACACACACACACACACACACACACACACACACTGTTGTAGTGAAGGTATTGAAGATACACAAGTCAGTGCATCCCTGAACCTCCATACAGAAGGCATTCTTTAAAATTTCATTATGAAATTTTGAAAAAGTAACACTGGGGTATACCTCTGTAAAACATTATCAAAAATGTAGTATCAGGTCTGTGGAGCTCCATTCAGATGTGACAGTTTGGACAGGGATTAAGGTATGTGGGTTGTTTGCATATCTGAACGGAGACCAGATAAATCTAACCTTCTGGTAAACACACAACTTCTATATTTGATCTGGTCCTATTGACAGTAGTGGAAAAAATTCCCGGAAGACCTTCCACAACTTATGACAACAAGACTTTAAAAATGGTGGACTCAAAGGAAGCTTGAGCTTTTGACAGAGTATTCAAGCTATAAATTTTAGCAAATGTATGTACGGATGACTGTAGTAAAAGCCATAATCTCTTCAAGTGGCAGATTTCATAAAGAGGCTATGGACATAGCCTGAGCCCTGACAGAAGAGCTTTTCGCCTAGTGGTTAAAAGTCTGTCACCTGAATAATGCAAAATGCACAAAGTAAGTAATACAACTAGACACCCGCTTGGAAATGGTTAACTTTAGTCACTTTTTGACCTCTTGTGGCATCATAAAAGGAAACAAATACCTGATCATCTTTCCTGAAGTTTTTTGTGTGATGAAGGTAAATTTTAAGTTGCCAATGCACATCTAAGCAATGTAACTGGTATTCATGTTTGTTAGAATGGTTTGAAGCATACAGTGCAGTTGTGTACACTTACCATAAATGTAGATGTTCGAGTGTATTCACTGTTGCAGTCATCACACTTGGGTTATCTGCCTGCAGGTAGCCCTCAGTCGGCCCGAGTACCAGAGACTTAGTACTTCTGCGTCGGTTGCTGTCACTCCAGGACTGACGTCAGATTGTCAGGGGTATAAAAACAGGCAGCCGACACCATTACATCACTTTTTCTTGCCCCAAATGTCAGGACCCCCCCCCCCCCAGTAGGGAGCTAAGTTATGGTGGAGGAAAACACCACCAGTAAAAAGTAAATACCAATAGCAATATCCCTGAAAGGGGGTGAGTAAAAGGCATAGATAGTAGAGAGAGGGAGAGAGAAACCAGGGGGTTGGAGGGAGGGAAACCAGGACTGCAACAGTGAATACACTCTAACATCTACATTTATGGTAAGTGTACACAACTGTACTATGTTCTTCGTGTTTCACTGTTGCAGTCATCACACTTGGGTGGATTCCCAAAGCTGAAAAATATGTGGAGGCAGTCAAGCTGAGTTAGGGCTGGATAGAATGCCCTGCAGAACTGCTTTTGCAAAGCCTGCCCTGGATTTGGAGAAGATAGGCAAATGGTAGTGCTTGGTGAAGGTGTGTACTGAACTCCAGGAAGCAGCATCCAGGATATCCCTGGTAGGGACACCCCTGAGAAATGCTGTAGAGGTCGATGTTGCCCTAATGGAATGTGTTCTGGTTACCCATGGTGCTTGTAGCAGAAATGGATGCAAACTGCGATCCATTTAGATATTGTTTGCTTAGAAATAGCCTTGCCCTCTGCCCCTGTTGCAAAGCTGACTAGTAATTGGTCCTAACCAGGTAAAATCTGAGTTGTCTGTGCACGTCTAAGGAGTGCAGGATCCTTTACTCTTCATTTTGAGGATTAGGGAAAAAGGTTGGCAAATGTATGGATTGATTGACAGCCACACTGGACACCACTTTAGGCATAAAGTAAGGGTTTGTCCTGAGAGAGACCCTGTCAGCATGGAAAATAATGAAGGGTTCCACAGCCATAAGTCCTTGTAGTTCTGACACTCTTCTAGCTGAAGTGATGGCTAGAAGCAAAGCTGTTTTCCAAGAGAGGAATTTTAAGTCTGCTGACCCTGCAGGCTCAAAAGGGGGAAGTGTGAGTTTTTCCAGTACAAAGTTAAGGTCCCAAGCAGGAGTGGGTGCTCTCCTTGGTGGTCTTAAGTTGTTTGCCACTCTCAGGAACTGATAAAACACAAAGTCACCAAACTAATATGAAAACATACAAGGCTGAAGTCCAACTCCCTCTCAGGAACTGTTTGATAAGAGGCTGCAAGAAGAGAGGTGGCTCAGTGTTGTAATGAGCTGAAATGGCTGAGGCATGTATCTTAATGAAAGAGAAGGACAGGCCTTTGTGGAGTAGATCTGCTAAGTAATCCAGGATTAAAGGCAGGGAGGGCACAGTTGTGTCCTCTCCTTTAGACAGACTCCAGGAGCAGTACCTTTTCCACTTATCCGCATAGGATTTCCTTGTACTGGGTCTTCTGGCTTCAAGAATGACATCCAGCACCTGCTTGCTTAGAGCTGCTAGGGTAGGATTCAAGGGATAAGGCAGGCTGCAAGATTTAGAGTCTGCAGTTGCAGATGCAAAATCTGCCCCTCCTGCTGAAAGAGCAGGGTAAGGTTCCGGTGTAGGTGGCACTGTGGTCAGGCTGCGCAGGAGTGGGTACCAGTGCTGGCGTGGCCAGTCCGGGGCAATCAGAATTGTCTTCAGTCTGTCCTGTCTTATTTTGAGTAATACACTTGGGAGAAGGGGAAGTGGTGGGAATGCATAAATTGAGAGAGATTTACCCACTAAAAGGATAGGGCATCCACTTTTCAGGCCTTGCTGTGAGGGTTCCTGGTGCAGAATTTGCTGAGCTGGTAGTTGTAGGGGGAGGCAAAAAGGTCCACCTCTGGTGTCCCCCATTTCTGAGTCAGAAGACTGAAGGCGCTGGGCTCTAACTGCCATTCATGTGAGTCTAGTAGGTTTCTGCTTAAGTCATCTGCCCGTGAATTTTGCTTGCCTGGCAGGAACTGAGCTTGCAGATGGACTTGCATGTCCAAGGCCGTGTTCCACAGGGACATGGCTAACTTGCAGAGTGGGTAGAAAAGGGTTCCGCCCTGACTGTTGATGTACCACATAACTGTGGTGTTGTCTGTTTTTATTAGAAGTTGTCCTGGAAAGAGTAGGGATCTGAAAGCTGTCAGGGTGTTCAGTACAGCTAGCATCTCTTTTTGGTTGATGTGCAGATGCATTTGACTTGGGCTCCAGTGACCCTGAATGCATTTGCCATCCATGTGTGCTTCCCAGGCATAGTCTGATGCATCTTTGGTTAGGGTCTATATTAGAATACCGAACTTTCAAAATTTCGAGTGTTCTAATATCAACCTGTTTTCAGCGAATTTGGTTGTCCGTTTCTGTTGCTTCGGTATTTTCAGCACTGTGGTGGAAAGTTACGGGTTGGTTTCAGGTAAGTGTGCGACTGGGTGGACGTGAGGGTTAGGGTGAGTTAGGGTTAGGGCGTGGGTCAGGTAAGTGTGCGATTGTGTGAACGTGAGGGCTAGGGAGCTGGTGAGGTGACTGTGCGATAGTGATGGACCTTAGGGTTAGGGTTTGGGTTAAGGTAATTGGATAGTTAGTGGTGTACATATAGTTTAGTGTAGGGTTAGGTGTAAGAGTTTAGGTGTATGTGTGTGGATTGCTGTTTGTTTGGTGTGCTTGTGTTGTGTGTATGTGTTTTTGAACAGTGAATTTTCTTCCCTAGCAAAAAATTTGCTGTTCTGCATGTTCGAGGTTTTAAATTTTCGATTAATAGGGTTCGATATTAGAACACTCGAAATTTTGAAAGTTCAGTGTTCTAATATAGACCCTGTGGTTAGGGTCTGTGCGGCGTGGGTTGAGTAAAGGGCAGTCATGCTTCTGCCCACCAAAGGAACTTTGTCCTTAGACAGGGTATGATAAGAATGACTGTTTCCAGGTCCTGAGAATGTTGGCACCAAAGACTTTTTAAGTACCATTGAAGTCTCCTCATATGCAGTCTTGCATACAGAATTAGCAGTACACATGAAGTCATGAACCCCAGGGCCTGCAGTATTTTCCTTGCGGATAGCTGGGTTCTGGTGGCCATTTTTTTAAGTAGGCTGTCAGAAAGACTTGCTTTTCTGAAGTGAGGAATGCCATCTGGGATGTTGTGTTCAAGCTTGCTCCCAGGAATACAATCTTTTGACTGGCTACCAGTTTTGATTTCTTTTCATTGATTGTGTACCTCAAGGTAGTGAGGAGGTTTTTCACAAATGTTAGGTGCTGCAACAGCAATTCCTGACTGTTCGCCTGAATCAGGCAGTCATCCAAGTATGGGTAAATTTGGACAATGGCTGGAGCCAGGCATTTTGTGAATACTCTGGGCGCAGTGGATAAGCCAAAGGGAAGTGCAGAGAACTGAATGCATAGATCCTGCCCTGAAACGTAGATACTTCCTGCATGATTCCCTTATAGGGATGTGCAGATATAGGCATCATTTAAGTCTAGGGTGACTAACCAGGCATCCTTGGCTAGCAGAGGTAGAAGCTGTTGCAGGGTAAGCATTCTGAATTTTGGTACCACCAGGAAGGTGTTGAGAACTGAAAGATCCAGGATCGGATGCCAAGAGCCCTCTTTTCTGGGTACCAGGAGAAGTCTGGAATAGAATCCTTGACCTATCTGCTCCAATGGAACTGGCTGAATAGTTTTGATGGAGAGCAGGGATAGGACTTGGTTTTATGCCTCTGCCCACTGGTTTGGAGGAAGATCTGGGAACCCTTTTGGGGATGGCAGTGAGTGGAAGTAAAATTTGTACCCCTGGGATATAATGTTGAGGACCCATTGGTCTTTTGTGATGAACATCCAGTTTTTTGCATGAAGGGCAAGTTTTTCTCCTAGGGGCACAAGCAATTGGGCAGAGGTGAGGAGAGGGATGGAAAAGTCATTGTGAGTTTTTTCCGTAAGGAGGTGGCTTACCACTCCCTGCTTTGGGGGAGGGGGCACTCCATTGCTTAGCTCTCTGCATACTCTGAGACTGTAGTCTAGGTGGTCAGTTTCCCCTGGGTCTGGTTTGAGATGGTCTGAATGGGGCTGGAAAGGACCAGTGTTTGAAGGTGCAATGCCTACTGAATCTAGGAGGTTGCACTTGTAAAAATTCTTTAACAATCTGCATAGACTTAGATTTTTCTTCCATCTTTTTAAGAACCTCTTCTGCTTTGGTGCCAAACTGTCCTTGTTCAAAGGAGCGTCTAGTAACTTTGATTTGACATAGTCTGCTCCTTAAGCCAAGCATGTCTTCTTAGTACAGAACCAGTGACTGCTGCCCTGTAAGATGCTTCTAGGGCATCAAAGCCACACTGCAAAGTATGCTTGGTGACTTGGCTTGCAGAGGGCATAAGCTCCTGCAATTCTTTATTTTCTGCACAGTCTGTAAAGGTTGCTATTTTTTGTTTAATAAGTTCCATAATATGTTGCTGGCACTTCAGCATGTGAAATTGACAATTCAATGCTCTAATGGCAAGAGTTGCAGAGGTATATACCTTCTTACCCCATCTGTCCAAAGCTCTGGAATCCCTGTCTGAAGGGGTGGGATTCTTGGCTGTAGTTGCCTTGATATCTTTAGGCCCCTGGGAAATGATCTCTGGATCAGCAGTAGGATTTTTGAAAAGAAATTTGTGTGTGTCAGGTACTCTGTAGTACCTGTCTGGTTTCCTAGGGGCAGGGGGGTAAAGTATCAGGAGTAAGGCTGGATTCCATGAAAACATCAACAACTTCCAGGACTGGGGCTACTGCTAAAGGCCTGTGCTGTGACAAATCTAGAAATTATCCGAGTCTCTTTTTGGACTGAGGATAGTCTTGGCATTCCTGGTGGAAATTCTCTCTTAAAGTATGTAAGGTTTCACCAAAAGAAAAATCCTCTGGAAGAGAGGCAGAGGGAATGGATTCCTCTGCATCTGAATTCTTATAAGTAGATAAGGACATGTCTTCATAATCAGATACCTCAGAGTCATTGGACGCCTGATCTGTTGAAGCTGCAGGGGACTGGTCTCTTTTCCTCTTAGCAGAGGAAGGCTGACTTCCCCTAATCAACATGATAAGGTCTTCTGCCATTCTAAGCATTTGTCATTATGGCAAGGGATTAGGTGCATGCACTTTGGCCATCGGTTTTCTAGGCGTAGCATGTACTCTTGGCCTAAGAAACTCGGTAGTTTTAGATAAAAAAGAAGTCGTCGGTTTGAGTCGAACATTGGTAGTGCGAAAAACTGCCTCAGAAGCCGGTGTCTGCTCAGCAGCTCCGGACCCATCCAAGGTAGAGACATCCACACGTTCCATAGTCGAAGAAGAATCTCACGGCATACCAGACGCTGAACGGGTCTTGGTAGAGGCCTGTGAATCCACTGAAGCGGGCATCAAAGGCTGCAAAAGCTACAATGAGTACCGGCGAACTGGCGATTAGCTTAATGGAAGCGTCGTTGGCAGTATTGGACCTGTGTGGTTTGTCTCTGTCTTTATCCTTATGTTTTTTCAGAATACCGGTAGAAGGATGGCTTACTGAAACCATTTTGGAATACGGAGATAGAGAGTGAAAGAATTTAGCGACAAAGAGAGTCCGATGATGAATGGTTCGGGTGTTAAACAAGGCACAAAACTGACAGCAAGGTACGTCGTGGTCTAGGCCTAAACAGGTGATACAGTAAGAATGAAAATCTCTGTGTGGTATTTCCTTTCCACAGGCAATACGATTGTTAACTTTTTCTGACATCGGTTAAAGCAAGAAAAAAGGATCAACAACGGGGTACTTAGCTTTAGAAGACTTCAAGATTATTCAATTCATAAATGAAAAACTCAGGTAGCGGTCGACCGGCACTTGCGAACTGCTTCTGCTTCAAGCTCCTCGGCAAGAAAGACTGATATAATGGTGTCGGCTGCCTGTTATTATACCCCTGATGACCTGATGTCAGTCCTGGAGCGACAGCAACCCACGCGGAAATACTAAGTCTCTGGTATTCAGGCCGACTGAGGGCTACCTGCAGTCAGATAACCCAAGTGTGATGACTGCAGCAGTGAAACATGAAGAACATCAGCAATTGTATTCACCCGAGTGGCCACCTAAAGCATAAAAAAGTGTTAGTTCTCAGCATGACTCTTTGGGATAGAAAATTAGGTAAGGAAATTTGGAAGATAGGAGCATGAAGCTCTGACACACTTTTTTCAGAATTAATGGCTACATAAGAAAAACACTGGTGAAAGGAGGATACAGCTGCCAGATGAACTTTTACTAAAGAATAACTAACCTTTTTTTAAATATGTCTGATAACAAGGTATGCACTTGGGATACATAAACTAAGACAAGGTCTATATTTTGCTGAGTAGCAAAAAAGGGAAAAATTTTTTTTTTTATTTCCCTTTATAGATTTTTCTTGTAGAATCTATGAGATGCAGCTATTAATCACCTCAGGATGGAGCACATGGTCCTTGGACATCTCTGAAGTAGAGAAACCACACAATGAAATGCAGGGATAACATGTCTGGGTGAGGCTGTCTGAATAGGTGAGACAGCAGGTGAAGGTGTTATGGAAGAAGAGGTCAGCTCTTAAGAGGATGCAGCAGCAAGGGGAAGCATATCTGGCATGGCCAGAACAGGGCTATGAGAATGACCTTTGCCATACACCCCATGGCTTTCTGAAGGAATTTGATGAAGGCAGAGAAAGTACAGTTTTGTACCTACCATAAATGTAGATGTTCGAGTGTTTACCCTGCTGCAGTCAAAACACTTGGGTTATCCTGCCGTCAGGCGATCCCGCAGTCGGCCCGAATTCCAAAGTCTTGGTCCGGCGTCGGTTGCTGTCACTTCTTCCCTGACGTCAGAGCGTCAGGGGTATATAAGAAGCATCTGACACCATTTTCTTCAGTTTTTCTTGCCCCAGATGTCAGGTGCCCCCAAAAGGTAAGCAAAAAAAAAAAATGTATAAATAAAACAAAACCCTTAGATATAAGCAAATACACCACAGATACAGTATAGGATAAAATGGTAGAGATAAGTTCAGCTAGTTCAGAGGGGATGGAGGGAGGGAAACCTGGACTGCAGCAGGGTGAACACTCGAACATCTACATTTATGGTAGGTACAAAACTGTACTATGTTCATCGTGTTACCCTGCTGCAGTCATCACACTTGGGTTGAATCCCAAAGCTAAGGAGGGGAAGTGGAATCAAACAGGGTTAGAAGAAGCTAGTAGGCCCTGCAAAACTGCAGTGGCAAAACCAGCTCTAGTCTTACAGTAAAGAGGTAAGTGATAGTGTTTGGTGAAGGTGTGCACTGAACTCCAAGTAGCAGCTTCCAGAATATCCTTGGTTGGCACTCCCCTGAGAAAGGCTGCTGATGTAGCTGTACCCTGGTGGAGTGGGACTTAATGTTAGCAGGTACTGGTTTCCCATGATGTGTGTAGCAGAAATGTATGCAATGTCCTATCCATTTAGAAATGATCTGTTTTGAGATAGCTTTTCCTTGTGATCCTGTAGCATAGGCTACAAAGAGCTGGTCAGTTTTTCTGAAAGCCTTAGTTTTATCCAAGTAGTAATGTAATTGCCTGTGAATGTCCAAAAAGTGCAGGAGTCTTTCTCCTTTGTTCTGGGGATTTGGGAAGAAGGTGGGCAAGTGAATGGTTTGGGTTTAGGGCCACACTGGATACCATAAAAGAAGGATTAGTTCATAGAGAAACTCTGTCTTGATGAAAAATGAGGAAAGGTTCCACTGCCATTAGTGCCTGTAGCTCTGAGACTCTTCTAGCTGAGGTTATTGCTAGTAGTAGGGCAGTTTTCCATGAAAGAAATTTTAAATCAGTTGAAAAAGCTGGTTCAAAGGGCGGCAGTGTAAGCTTTTCCAGGACAAAGTTGAGATCCCAAGTAGGTGTTGGAGCTCTCCTTGGCGGTCTTAAGTTCTTAGCCCCTCTGAGGTACTGTCTTAGGAGTGGATGTGAAAATAAAGGAGGATCCGTGCTGTAATGAGCTGAAATTGCTGAGGCGTGGATCTTAATAAATGAAAAGGAACGTCCTTTGTGTAACATCTCAGTTAAATATTGTATAATCTGAGGAATGTTCGGCTCCAGGGGATTTAGGCCTTTAGCCTGGTTCCAGGAGCAAAATCTTTTCCATTTGTCTGAATAGGTTTTCCTGGTGCTGGGCCTCCTGGCCTCCAGAATGACATCCATAACGGCTTTGGATAGAGGTGTTGGCTGGTTGTTTAGGTAATTTGCCATGCAGCCAGGTTTAAAGTCTTGAGCTGGCTGTGTAGAATCAGATTGTCTCACTGGGTGAGCAGGTGAGGAATTTTGTGGCAAAATCCATGGTGGGCCCTGCGCCATGTTCCTTAAAATTGGGTACCAATGTTGGTGTGGCCAGTCTGGTGCAACGAGAATCATTTGTGGCCTCTCTAATCTGACTTTCAGCAGTACCTTTGCTAGAAGAGGTAGTGGAGGGAAGGCATACACTGTTAATGTTTTCCAACTGAATGAGAGAGCGTCCACTTTCCAAGCTAGTGGATGGAAGGTCCTATTGCAAAATTTTTGAAGTTGGTGGTTGTGGGGGCTTGCAAACAGATCTATGTCTGGGCGTCCCCATTTTTGAGCTATCATTGCAAATACTTGTGGATCTAGTTTCCATTCGTGTGGATCCATGATGTTTCTGCTTAGGTCGTCTGTCAATGTGTTTTTCTTTCCTGGCAGGAATTGTGCTTGTAATTGAACCTGGTAAGACAGTGCAGTGTTCCACAAGGTCATTGCTTGCCTGCATAGGGGGTAGGAATGTGTACCCTTGCTTGTTTATGTACCACATAACTGTGGTGTTGTCTGTCCTTATTAGTAGTTGTCCTGGGTGTAGAAGGTCCTTGAAAGCTGTTAGGGCATTCTGCACTGCTAGCATTTCTTTTTGATTGATATGCAGGTGTCTCTGATCTGTAGTCCATTTGCCCTGAATGCAGCGTCCTGCCATGTGTGCTCCCCACGCATAGTCTGATGCATCTATAGTCATAGTTTGCCTGGCTGTGGGTAAGGTGAAAGGCTGACCCTTGTTGAGGTGACATGCCTGTGCCCACCATAGAAACTCTTGTTGAAGGCAGGGAATGAGTGGAATCATTGTTTCCAAGCTGTGGCTGTGCTGAGTCCATACAATTTTCAGGTACCATTGTACTTTCCTCATATGTAGTTTTGCAAATGGTATTAGTAGTATGCAAGATGCCATGTATTCCAAGGCCTGCAGAATGTTTCTTGCAGGGAGTTGGGTCTTTGTTGCCATTATTTTGAAATATTGAAACAGCTGTCGTTGTTTGTCTGGCGTGAGATAAGCCATCTGGGCCGTTGTATTCAAGCTGGCACCCAAGAATGTTATGTTTTGTGAGGGCACTAGTTTTGATTTCTTTTTGTTTACTGTGTACCCTAGGCAACTTAGAAGGTGCTTGACAAATGCCAGATGCTGTAAAAGAATGTCCTTGCTTTCTGCTTGAACAAGACAGTCATCCAGGTATGGGTATATTTGAATTCCTCTTTGTCTGCAGTATGCAATTACTGGTGCCAGGCATTTTGTGAAGACCTTAGGCACAGTAGATAAGCCAAAGGGCAGTGCAGAGAATTGATAATGCGTTGAACCTGCAATGAAGCGGAGGTATCTTCTGCAATTTTGTCTGATAGAGACATGCAGGTATGCCTCCTTGAGATCCAAAGTAACTAGCCAAGCATTCTTGCCCAGCATGGGAAGAAGCTGCTGTAGTGTTAGCATCTTGAATATTGGTACTTGCAGATAGGTGTTCAGAATTGAAAGATCCAGAATGGGTCTCCATGCTTTGTCCTTTCTTGGAACTAGGAAGAGTCTTGAGTAAAATCCTTGTCCCTGCTCTAGTGTAGGTACCTGTTGAATGGTTCTCATGTTCATGAGAGCTGTAATTTGTTTTTGTACCTCTGCCCATTGATTTGGTGGCAGGTTTGGCATTCCTTTGATCCTTGGTAAGGTATGAAAGTGGAATGTTTAGAACCCATTTGTCTTTTGTGATGATGTGCCAGTTGTCTGCAAAAAATGCTAGTTTTCCTCCCACGGGTGTTGCCAGGAGAGATTTGCTTGGTAGTTTGAGGACAGAGTCATTGTGTCTGCCTTCTGCTAGCTTGGGGCCCGTCTTCTCCTCCTTTCTGGGTAGCAGAACCCCATTGGTGAGGTTTGTAAGGGCCCTGTGACTGACCTCTGCCCCTTAGGCGTCTGTATTTGCCCCTCTGTGATCTGTCTGAAGCTGGAAAGGATCAATTTTTTGTTGGTCAATTTCTGCTGAAGCAAGGGGGTTGTACCTGCAAGAAATCCTTGACCGTTTGCACAGATTTAGCCTTATCCTCCATATTCTTTAAAACCTCTTCTGCTTTGACACCAAATAATACATCCTGTTGTAAAGGTGCATCTAATAATTTTGCTTTAACATGGTCAGGGAGGGTTTGCTCTTTTAACCAAGCATGTCTACGAATGACTGAGCCAGTAACAGCTGCTGTACACGAAGCTTCTAGTGAATCAAATCCGCATTGTAAAGTATGCTTGCCCACCTGTTCAGCTGCATGCAACAGATCCTGCATTTCCTTGAATTCAGGCTGCTGTGAATGTGTGCTAATTTTTTTGTTTTAACTGAGACATCAGGAATTGTTTATATTTCAGCATGTGAAACTGGCAATTTAATGCTCTCATAGCCAGAGTTGCAGAGGTGTATATCTTCTTTCCCCATCTATGTAGGGCTCTGGAATCTCTTTCAGAGGGCACAGGATTTTTAGCCATAGAAGCCTTTGCTCTCTTAGGACCCTGGGATATGGTTTCTGGGTCAGCTACAGGGCTTTTATAAAGGAATTTGTGTGAGGTACTCTGTAGTATCTGTCTAGTTTGGCTGGAGCAGGAGGTGGAGAGTCTGGATTTAAACTAGACTCCAAGTAGACATCATCCACAATGTCTAAAACAGGAGGGATAGCAAGAGGTCTGTGCTGGGGTAACAAAAGGAACTCTCGGAGCCTTTTCTTAGAATCTGAGTAATCCTGGCCTTCCCAGTGGAAATGTTCCCTCATGGTATGTAATGTTTCCCCAAAGGAGTAGTCTTCAGGGGGAGATGCTGAGGGAATACAGTCTTCAGCATCAGAATCCTCATAAGGTGGAAAAGTGTAATCCTGTTCCTCAAAAGAATCTGAAGAGAGAGAAACCTGGTGAGAGGATGCATAATCTTCCTCTCGTCTTGGTCTTTTATCAGGAGGGGGATGGGAACCCCTGATAAGGGTAATTAAATCTTCAGCCATATTAAGCATCTGTTAGCTTAGCATAAGATTTAATGGTGAGTGTAGTTGGTCTGAAGACACCTCCTGCAACCGAAGGTGTTTCCTCTGCACCGGTGTCTAAATTTGCTCCGGTGTCGGTAGATGGCTGCGTCGGCCTAGTAGACTCCGCTTGGGAGTCGGCAGCTGTCTGGGGTTCCAGCTCTGCGGTAGTCAGGGGTTGCATAGGCACCTCACTGAAAACCGGAGAACCAGCGACAGGCCCATCTGAGGCCTCGGGGTCTGGCTTATTCCTAGGCTGCCTGTCCTTATCCTTGCGTTTTTTATGAATTGCGGTCGTCGGCTGCTCCGACGGCATGATATAATTGAATTTCCTACCAAAGTAATGCAGTGCGAAGTCAAAACGGCGTTTGATAGTGCGTTTATTAAACCTAGCATAAAACCGACAACCTGTGACGTCATGGTCTGGGCCTAGGCAAGGAATACAATAGGAATGGAAGTCCTTATGAGGTATTTGCTTTCCACAAGAAATGCAATTGTTAACTTTTTCTGACATCGGACTGAGGCAAGAAAATGTTCACCAACAGGGTACTTAGCTTTATTGAAGACTTCGGACTGAAATTCAAATCGAAAATCTCAGGTGTCGGCCAACCGGCACTTGCGAACTGCTTCTGCTTCGGGCACCGTGCGGCAAGAAAGACTAATGGCGTTGGATGCCTCATATACCCCTGACGCTCTGACGTCAGGGAAGAAGCATAAGCAACCGATGCTGGACCAAGACTTTAGAATTCGGGCCAACTGCAGGACCGCCTGATGGCAGGATAACCCAAGTGTGATGACTGCAGCAGGGTAACACGATGAACATCACCTCTGAGTAAGCAATATGCCACAGAGTACAGCCGGAGATTTTTCAGTCGGGCTGCATAGGACATATGTTTGAGGCCAGTAATCCTCTTGGTGAGGTACTTTTGTGATCTCTCCAGCTGTTGGAAGTGTCTTGTGAGGTACATCCCAAATGGGGCATTGTACTCTATGATGGGTCTGATGAGTGACGAGTAGAGGGGCACTATAACCTCTTTATTTCTAGATGCAAATCCTTTAGCAATTAGATGGGCCAAATAGAAGGATTTCCTAACTACTTGGGCAATATGATTGTCAAAGAAGAGATTACTATGTACCTGGGTCCCCAGATTTCTTATTACCTCTTCTGTATTAAGGGGGCTGCCACCTATTTGGTAATTTGTGGGTGTTTTGTTTTTCCCAAACAGGATGACTATGCATTTTTTGGCATTTAGCTTGAGGCCATGACTTTGACACCAGGTGTCCGTCTCAGTAAAGCCCTTTTGGAGAATGAATGTGTCAGCCGGAGAGTCAATTATGGCTCCCAGTTTGCAGTCATTGGTGAACTTGATTAGCCATAGTCTTCCTGTGTTTGCCTGTACTTCTGAGAAGTATATGCCGAACAGTAGGGGTCCCAGGACCGAGCCTTGCAGGACACCACTTGTGACTGGTTTAGAGTCAGACCTGGAGCTTGCTATTCTTACTGTGTGAGTTTTGTCTGTAAGCCAGTTGGCAACCCATCTCGTGACGTAGGGGTTTATGTTCAGGCTGGTGAGTTTTTCTGTAATACCTAAGTGGGGAATGATGTCGAAAGCCTTGGCGAGGTCAAGGTAGGCTGTGTGAACAACCTTTCCCTCGTCTATGGCCTTGGTGACTGTCTCAAAGAAGTCAACCAAGTTTAGTAGGCATGATCTGCCCTTAACAAAGCCGAACTGGGTCGGGTCAAGTGTTTGGAGATTCCCAATGTCTTTGTTAATGAGTTCCATGATGATGCGCTCCATAGCCTTGCAGACCAGGCTAGTCAGGCTTATGGGGCGATAGTTACCAAGATCAGTTGTGGCCCCTCCTTTGTGGAGTGGAATAACCATTGCTGTGTGCCATTCTATGGGCACGTAGCCTGCGGAGAGGCTGAGGTTGTACAGCGTGTTTAGGTGGGGGGGGGTTAGTTCGTTCAAGACGCAGCTTGGGACACCATCTGGTCCCATTGACGCTGTGTTTTTGGCTTCTGAAAGGGCTATTTTCACCTGTGTGTCTGTGATTTCCGGGACACTACACTTTTCCGGTATTGTTGTGGGCCTTTTTGGGGGTGAGAGGGGGGTGAAGTTTGCAATTACTCTATCTGCCAGGATGTTGGCAATATCAGTAGGTTCAGTATACTTTGTGCTATTTTGCACTAGTTCAGTGCATATCTGTGAGTTGCCACTTAGATTCTTAACATAGCTAAAGTAGGCTTTGTGGTTATCTTTTGAATCCATGGCTATTTTTCTTTCAAAGTTAGCCTTGGATGATTTTATGAGGGACTTTAGTTTCTTACTGATACTGATCAGGGATGTCTTTCTTTCTTGGGATTTCCTTTTTTTCTGAATTAGTTTCCTCCTTCTATTGTATAGCCTGTTTATGGCAGGGGTCCACCAGACTGGTTTCCTTCTCTTAGAGGAGCAAGTCTTGGTTTTGCTAGGGATGGTACGATCCATGCATCCTTGTAGGTGCTCATAGAGTGCATTTGTAAAGGTTGTAAAGGTTTCTGCATCTTGGGCAGCATTATCCTTTAGCATGGAGGCTGTGAAACTTATTGCCTCTGTCTTAAGTAAGGTGAAGTTTGCTTTAAAAAAGTTTTTTACTGTCGTTTCCCTTAGTTGGGGTGGTGGTGGGGTGTGGACATCCAAAGTGATTAGTTTATGGTCTGATCTAACCAGTGATGGGTTGACCTGTGGTGTGGAACACCTGTCGCCCATGTTTGTGATGACCAGGTCCAATATGTTTTCACTTCTGGTAGGGGAGTTTACCAGCTGATCCAGGGCATTTGAGTTGATGAATTCCAATAAGCGCTGGGCCTGGGAGTTTGTACTCAAGTAGTTTTCCGAGTTAATGGTAGGGTAATTGAAATTGCCTAATATCAGGGTGTTCGGTAGGACCTTCATGTTTTCCAGTGTCTTCAGAAAGGTGGAGTGGTGGTCCCTGGGTCATAGAGGGTGATCTGTAGCAGGCCACAATTTGCACTGCAGATGTGCCTGATGTTAGCTGCACATGGATGATCTCAGAGGTATCATGCTACGCCACTAACCTGGAGGTGTGTTTTGGTCCATGTTCTGTGGCCGAAAAGTGTGGTACGAGTTGTAGCCCGGTAGTGCTGGGGTGCTCTCTGGAGCCTTGAACCAGGTTTCAGTTACTGCACAGATGTTGACATTCTCCATACTGAGGAGTGCTTCGAGTGCATGCATTTTGAGATTTAAACTCCTGGCGTTGAGTAGCATAACCCTCAGTTTTTTGTTAATTGTGCTGTTTACAGAGGTGGGTATGACTTTTGAGCCTTGCCTACAAAAGGCACTATGAGGGCAGCAAGAGCCTTGGCAAGTATTCGAAAGCCTAGGGGTGACAGGTGCAAGCAGTCTCTTGCGAAGTAAAGCGGCTTGTTGAGCATGTCGTCCCAGGCTGACAGACACTGGATCCCCTTTGAATGACACCAGAAGATTAGCCAATTGTTGAAATTGATCATTTTTTCTTTATAGTGAGGTATCATTCTTGGTGAGGGCAGGATGCTACTCAGGGTCAAGGTCATACCAGCCTAGGCTACATGAACAGAGAGCTCTTCCATGTCTCTTTTCATGTAGTCCAGGGAGGTACGTCTCAGGTCATTCACACCAACATGAACAATGACAGAGTCATATTTGTACTTGTTCTGGAGTGACCTGAGTGCTTGTGTTATGTGGCGGATTCTGGCTCCCGACAGGCAGCTAACAGTAACCATCTGCTCGTCCAGCCTAGTGAGTGGGAAGTCAGTGTGCCTGACTACAGAGTCACCTATTACTAATGTGTTAGGTATGTTATTTCGCCTTAAGGGCTGTGATTGTGCGGCACAGTGACTTTGTGTTTTATGTGTTGTCTGGTTTGTGACGGTTTTTATTTAGAGCCTCCAAGTATGATTTTGTGTATTTATGTGTATTTTTTGCCAGTGCTGGTTTAGTAGATCTATGTATGGCTGGAAGTTTGGTGCAAGTGTTAACCTTCACTTCTTGACTGTCTGTTCCAGTCTTGGGTGGCGACAGCTTAGCCTCCAGTTTGGCTGTATAACTGCATCTCTCGCATATGTTAGTGTTTTGTGGTAGGAGGAGAGAGTTGTCTGTGTACATGAGGCAGTTGTAACATTGCCTCAGGATACCCACATTCACCAGCTGAAATGGAGATTACACTTGAAATTGCCCTTTGGTCATGCCTAAATAGTAGGGTGAGCTGCTTAGTTGCTTGGTTGGTGAGGGGTGAATAAACAGCCTTGCCCTGCTGGGCAGTCAAGTGTCAGGGTATATTAGTGCTTGCTATTAGGTCTGAGCAAGTGCTGGGCTGTAGGATGCTTTCTGAGTGCTTAGGTTGAGAGTTAGACTAGTTTCAAGGGAAAAACTGAAGAGAAGACTTAGTGGAGCTGGGAATAATTTAACCCTAGCTAACCGGCCTTGCCCAGCACACAAAACTGTGGAAACAAGTTTTTATAGCAGGGAAATGAAAGAGAGAGAAATTAGCACAAAATGGCCAATAAACTACTAACTTCTGGGCTGGAACCACTCTTCCAGGGACAGATAGGCTGCTAAAGCTCCACTCTCTCACAGGTGAACAGAGAAACTTCCTTCTATCCAAGTAAGGTATCGGCAACTCAGAAACTTGTAACACTGCCCTGAATTCAGCACTAGCCTGAAAACTGGACTATACTAGCTTAGAAAGGCAGGAAAAAAGGATTTTTTTTTTTTGAAAAGATAAGTCAAAAACAGTAAAAAATACACTTAAAACAGCTTTAAACTACTACAAATGATCAGATAAGGCTATCGCACTTACATTATTTAAACAAAAAAGGACTTTTTAAAAGTGCAGGCAGTCAAATAAGTACAATATGTGAAAAAAACCAAGCTTTTGAATCACAATAAACACTGGAAAATCGGTGTTTAGGCGGAAAACAGTTAAGTACAGCAAGAAAGTACAGAAAACTGATACTTAATCACTCCAAAGTCTCTCTTCTAAGCTAGAAGGCTTGTATTAGTTTAAGGCTTTCTAGTGCTTCCCAGTAGGCTAGTTACAGGAAAGATGGGAAACAAGTGCAGATGTGGTCTTTTAAACCAAAAAGTTGAAAGAGATGGACAAACTGTCCAGATGGTCAATAAATTACAATTTCTGGGCCAAGAACCACTCCTCTTGTGGTAGATAGGCTACCTAGTGCTTACCACTCCCACTGATAAGCTAGAAGGCTTTCCTCCAACACAGAAAGGCTTGCGGGGCTCAGAAACTTACCAACAATCCTGGATACAGCAACTCTGTAACCGGACTAGGCTAGTTACAGGAAAGGTGGGAAACAAGCGCAAGTGTGGCTTTTAAACCAGAAAGTTGAAAGAGATGGAAAACAACTGCCCAAACGGCCAATGGCTACAATTTCTGGGTCAGGAACCACTCCTCTTGTGGGAGATAGGCTACCTAATGCTTACCACTCCCACTGATAAGCTAGAAGGCTTCCCTCCAATACAGAAAGGCTTGGGGGGTCTCAGAAACTTAGTAACAATCCTGGATACAGCAACTCTGTAACCGGACTAGGCTAGTTATAGGAAAGGCAGGAAACCGGCGCAAGCGTGGATTTCAAACCAAAAAGTTGAATGAGATGGAAAAAAACTGCTCAAACAGCCATCAGCTACAATTTCTAGGCCAGGGACCACTCCTCTTGTGGTAGATAGGCTACCTAATGCTTACCACTCTCACTGATAAGCTAGAAGGCTTCGGGGCTCAGAAACTTACAAAGAGTCCTGGATACAGCAAATATGTACCTGGACTAGACTAGTAACATGGAAGGCAGGAAACAAGCGCAAACACAGGCTTTTAAATCAGAAGGCTGAAAGAGATGGAAAAGCTTCCCAAACGGCCAATAAACTATAATTTCTGGGCCAGTAACCACTCCTCCTGTGGTAAATAGGTTACCTAGTGCTTACCACTCCCACTGATAAGCTCGAAGGCTTCTCTCCAACACAGAAGGGCTTGGGGGGCTCAGAAGCTTACCAACAGTCCTGGACACAGCAAATCTGTACCTGGACTACACTAGTTACAGGAAAGGCAGGGACCAAATGCAAACACGGGCTTTTAAACCAGAAAGTAGAAAGAGATGGAAAAACTGCCCAAACAGCCAATGAGCAACAATTTCTGGGCCAAAACCCACTCTTCCCGAGGTAGATAGGCTACCTAGTGCTTACCACTCCCACTGATAAGCTAGAAGGCTTCCCTCCAACACAGAAAGGCTTGAAGCCATGTCGAACTCAGAATTGATGGACATGCTCCACCTAAAGAAATCCAAGTCACTGCGAGCCACACGCTCTAGTGAGTTAAACCTCGCCACAACAATAAACAGAACATGCTGGAGGGATAGATTCCTGTCACAGAGACTCCCCATGCTTTGGAAATAAATTCCAAACTACATTAGGCAGAGCCCCTCACTAACACTCTTCAAGAGAAACCTTAACGAGTGGAAGAGTAACAGAAAATACACCCCTGGGATCACTTTATTGGCTCTGCTTGACAGAGGATCAGTTAATTAATCAATGGGGAGGCGAAAGCCGACACACTCTGGCTAGGCTTATAAATGCCCTCAGGCAGATAGCCTAGAACCTACCTATGAACCTACGAGAGGAAATGGGGAAAATCAATACAGGAGACCTGGAGACCAAAGGTGAGAAAAATGCACCTTTTAGGAGTTGTCCCTCTTGGGAATGATGGTGAAGACGCTGTCACATTTGATGTTTGATGGAGTAGCAAAGTGAGTGCAACAGCATCTTCCCCAACTCTGGGACATCTTTCAAGAGATTGCCTTGTGGAGAGATTGTCTGAGTGAGAACAAAACCTGCCTGCTCAAGCTACCCGCAATCACACTGGATGCTCCTGATATGTGCATTGCTGTAAGAAAGCACTGTGATATTATGGACCATTTCCATATCTTTATGGTTTCTCTGTAAAGGGGGTAATTATCAATTTCTGCCTTGTGTCCATGAGGCCCTTTCAAAAACCAAAGCATTCTGAGGAAGATATCCCCAGTGTTTCTTCTTCCTTATCTGGAATGGTGTTTAGGAGCTGAAAAGTCAGGTGGGACTCTCCTTCCTCGTTCACCCCTTCTTCAGAATATTCCTGTTATTTCATGCCTTATCTTCCTGATGTCCTTAGACTCTCCCACCCCCAAAAGACTCAAGAATTTAGTTAGAAAGGCCACAAACAAGATCTGTATAAAGGGATCTGGTGTGTCAGTCTCCTATCTCACCAAAAGGGCTGAAAATTATGGTCTTCTCTGAGGAAGGAAATTAGGCCTGAAGGGAAAATACAGCCAGTGACCAATGTACTTTTGACAGAGACACATCAAACTGAAATGAGAACTCATGAGTCATTGTGGTGAGACCCTGTTGAGGGCTTAATGATAAATATCTTGACAGTCCCTTTTGAAGGGGAGCAAGGCGATATCCAGAGACGATTGCTTGTTTTTCTCAGACAGGAAAATGGGAGGGCCTGGGAAAGCATTATGCCACTTTTGTGGAAAATTAAAAGGAATAAATGAAGAATCAACATTAAGAGGAAAGAGGGAAATCATTCCATTCAGAATAACCCTTACAACAGCAAGAAGGCTCTCGAGGAGAATGACACTGAGAGTGCTCTGTGAATGAACACTGGTACTTCTCCTTGGGCTTTCTTAGGCTTTCAGCCTATGGCCTCCACACAGAGGAGCTAATAATGCTCTGTCCCAAAGCTCTGATTGAAAATCTGGCACTACTAACAAGCTCCTGCATCATGGCTAATCTTCATGCTTATCCTGACATGCCATCTTGTGTCCAGAGGTGCATGAACAAAATAAATTTCACTGATGACTTTTTCAGAATACATCACTAGAGGAAAATGCATATGTTAATGAGGAAAACGATTTTTCAGACACACTTACACAACAAGTCCTAGTCTGACACTGCAGTGGGAAATAACTGATGGGAAACTTTCGATGAGCTCACTTTGGGTCATTTTATGATAGGTTCATGAGTAATTACCAGGCTTGCAGTCCAGGGAACCACTGAATATCCAAAGCACAAATTCCCAGTTGTCCCTAGGCACTGTCTGGTTACTTGATTTATACTTAGAACCACTTGCAAAGAAAATAAGGACTCGTTTAAAACTGTCTAACATTAACACTGTTTTGTGCTAGAGCATTAGAGAAGAGATAAGCAGTAACTTGTTAAAGGTCACACATTAGTGATGGCTATGTCAGATGTGATGAAAGGTTTCTAGAAAATGACTTAGAAAGATCTGAGTCTGATGACTGAAGTTCAAGAAGTGGTGAATTGCTGGTCAAGATAAACACATAGAAGACCCTTCCAAAGAAACACATAGAAGACCCTTCCAAAGCACAATGGTATTGTTTTCTACTCATAGACAGGATACAGAATTTGTAACCTAAATTAATTTTCTCACATCATCATCTATTTACTACAGGAAAGGATGTGGTGGATAAAGAACTTGAGAAGATCTGAAAAGTTCACGTGACAGAGACAATGCAGATTCTGACAGTATGACACTGAATGATACTGAGCACCGAAGGAACACAAGAGTACTCGCAGCACTTTTAGCTACATATTTACATAACTTATGATACAACTGTACATCAGTTCATAAAACCTGTTTGATGCAAGCTCAACAAGTATTGGTCTCTGCTGTAGAGGCGCAAAGGGACTGACTCCACAGAAGACCAAAAGCCTGTTCATAACTGTCCATGTGAATCATCAGAGAGGAATAACATCTGGCAGGTGTAAGATCTGTCAAAGACTGTGCCAGTCAGCATCTGTACAAGTTTCCTTACACTGTAATAAAATTAGTGAAAGACAAATGCAATGCATGTTAAATGGCCACCGTGGTCATTTATGCACAAGGATCAAGCAGGTCATACATAAAAAAACCTAATGGTTTTACTGCTTTACCCAGTTAACAAATATGCCAAACAGATACCCATCACTGTACATCAACAAAGAGCAAAAACCTCAAATGCATCACCTATAAAAATATTCTGTAGTTATACTTAAGACTGTAGTCCTAAAATTATTTTCTTCTTAACTGTCAAGTCTTACCAGTTCCTCAGTACTGGGGAATCTTGCCACACAGATGCTTGGTGCTGTCTCCCCAGTCCGTCTTGGTAGCCTTTGCCACAACTCTTCTGTCAGATAGGGCATGAAAGGAGAAAGCAGATGGAGTGCTGTCTCAATGCAAGAGTAAAGGACCTGTTGGGTGGTGCGGACTCGTGTCACATAGCCACTCTGTAAAACAGGCTTCACACACTCCTGTAAAATGTAATGAAAGAGTAAGTGTAATCAATCAAAAATCTTGATTGTAATCAGAGCAATAAGGACTACACAATCATTTTGAGCTACTGAAAATTACTAAGTCGACAGACTGAATGAATACAACTGATCTGTCACCATCTCAGTAATATTCATAAACCAGTGAATGACAGTCACTACTAAACACAATCCAGGGTGCTGACTAGAGTATTTATGGTATTACATTGGGATGAAACAGCTAGGTTTGAAATGACCTCCAGGTCAATAGCCTAGTAACCTCTTATGATCCATATAATTACCTCTTTAAAATCATCTTAATTATAAAAGGGCCACAGTGTCAGATGTGAAATTTGGTACATCAGCAGTATACACAGATGATTATCTGACAATGACCATGCATATCAATGAAGCAAAAGATACACAAATGTATAGACTATATCCAATTAAGGCCTGCAGACAGCTTGCCAGTCAAAACAGCAAGAAAGTTATCAGAGGCAGAGTACTACCTTGTATGTTGGATGTCTGACATTCACTCAACCTACTTGCTGACTACTTAAAATGTCATTTCTGTAAGCAGTAACATGAAACAGTAGATGGAAGATAACACCAGCAGACCATAGAAAGGCTAGCTGAATGCAAAGACCATAGAAAGGCTAGCTGAATGCATGACACTGTAGCCAGGTTACTAGAACTGCTAAAAGGTACGGCAGTGAATACTACTGCCATCAAACATGAAAGGAAAGAAGACACTGGTGCATATTTCAAACGAATTCTACTTAAGACAGGCAGTCTTACCATTCTAAAAGATAGTTTAAGCAGTTAGTGAGTATGTAGTTAAGCAGTAGGTTAGTTAATTGATCAGGATGTCTTTAAGATAGACAGCATTTTCAGTAGCAAGCAAGGGGAAGTTCCAAACTAACAAGTGAATACTTCATGGCATAGAAACCACAGTGAAGTAGTACAAAAAATGAGAGAAATGTAACTAAAATGCAAGATACAAAGAAACTCTGTATAAATATATTTGTGTATGCGTATTTGTGGATATCTACATCTATATATAGGTGCTTCAACGGATCCTGGAAACTATCGCCCCATAAGCCTGACTAGCTTGGTCTGCAAAGCTATGGAAAGGATCATCATGGACCTCATAAATAAAGATATTGGGGACCTACAGACACTGGATCCTACCCAGTTTGGCTTTGTTAAGGGCAGATCCTGCCTCTTAAACCTGGCTGATTTCTTTGAAACAGTCACCAAGACCATTGACGAGGGGAAGGTGGTCCACATAGCCTACCTGGACCTCGCAAAAGCCTTTGATACAATACCCCACTCGGGAATTATAGATAAGCTCACCAGCTTAAATATAAACCCCTATGTCACTAGATGGGTTGCAAACTGGCTCAAGGACAGAACCCACATGGTTAGAATTGCTGGAGTCATGTCAGACTCCAAACCAGTTACAAGTGGCGTCCCACAAGGCTCAGTCCTGGGACCTCTCTTGTTCGGTATATATTTCTCGGAGTTACAGGCCAACACAGAAGGACTGTGGCTGACCAAGTTTGCAGATGACTGCAAACTGGGCGCCATAATCGACTCTCCAGCCGACACAAGCATCCTCCAAAAGGGCTTCATAGAAACAGACAACTGGTGCCAGAGCCATGGCCTCAAGCTAAACGCCAAAAAGTGTATAATCATCCCATTTGGCAAAAACAAAGTGCCCACAAATTACCACATACGTGGTAATCCATTAAGTACAGAAGAAGTAATTCGGGACCCAAGTTGATAGCAATCTCTCAACCACGTGGCCAAAGTGGCTAGAAAAACATTTTATATAGCCCACCTAATCATGAAGGGATTCACATCTAGATCAGGGGAGGTCATCGCGCCTCTTTACACATCCCTCATCAGGCCCATAATTGAGTACAATGCCCATTTTGGGATGCACCTTACCAGACACCTGCAGCAACTGGAAAGACCCCAAAAGTACCTCACCAAGAGGATCAAAGGGCTGAAACAGATGCCATATGCTGCCCGGTTAAAGAAACTCCAGCTCTACTCAGTGGCATACCACCTGCTCAGAGGCGATCTGTGCCTGACGTACAAAGCCATGTCCAACCCGGAATTAATGGACATGCTGCACCTCAGAAAATCCAAATCCCATCGAGCTACTCGCTCGAGAGACTTGAACCTCAACACTGAAATAAATAGGACATGCTGAAGGGACAGATTCATAACCCAGAGGCTCCCTTCACTCTGGAATAAAATCTCAGTCCAGGTTAGGCAGAGTCCCTCATTGACTC
Organism: Protopterus annectens; assembly: GCF_019279795.1. NCBI lineage: Eukaryota > Metazoa > Chordata > Ceratodontiformes > Protopteridae > Protopterus > Protopterus annectens. The sequence continues at coordinate 1,519,593,222 of NC_056743.1, read as the reverse complement.
TCTTCAAGAGGAATCTTGATGAGTGGATGGGAAATTGTAGGTTTAACCCGGGTACCACTTCTGTGTCACTGTTAGACAGAGGCACAGT